>NW_019671928.1:594454-673245 GCF_002708625.1 Rhizopus microsporus ATCC 52813 | reverse complement strand
CACAGTGTCACTAGTGACTGACTTTAGAAGTGGGTGGGTGACACCACATCTTCATCGTCATTATCGTCACAATATAATAAATCATAAATCGTTAAAGCTTGCATTGGACATGCAGAGTATAAGATACCAAAAAGGGTATCAACAATATAGGTATCAAACGGAAAATAATTTATCCGTAGATGGTTGTGAAAATTTTCCCCAACGGGGAATCGAACCCCGGCCATGTCGGTGAAAGCGACAGATCCTAGCCACTGGACCATTGAGGACTACACATTTTTAGTAAATAAAAAAGACTATATAATCTCATATATTCGACCCGGAATTGTTTATGTCCGAGAGGATAATAATTTTGCCTTCGGATTTTTGCGGTGGTTGTTCGACAGTGGCTTGACTGTAAGCCAGACTTATTGACATCTTGTTCTCATTCTGCTTTTATGAAGCAGATCCTTTCCAATTTGCGCACTCTGTTTTACGGAAAATGCGGTCCAGAGATAAATTGCAGCTATAACAAACTAAGTCGACAACAACTAATAACAAGGATTGCCGAGCTTGAGCATGAGTTAAAGCAGCTTTCACCTGATTTAAAAAGCAGTAAATTAAAATCAAGACGCCCTTTCGACGTAACAAAATACGAACAGCGGAGGATAGCCTTGAAAGTTGCTTATATTGGATGGAATTATTATGGATTTTCACGCATAAAGAGCAGCAATATGCCTACTGTAGAATCAGAATTATTTAAAGCTTTACAAGAATCCAATTTGATTTCAAGTCCTGACGACTGTAATTTTAGTAGAGGTGGCCGTACAGATACCAATGTCAGTGGTCTTGGCCAAGTGATCGCTCTTAATGTTCGAAGTAATCAACTAAAGACGCTTCAACAGAATGATGCAGAGAATAGCGAGCATTTGCCATATCTTAGAATGATCAATAGCTTTTTACCTGATGATATTCGTGTGTTGGCTTGGGCTCCAGTTCCATCAACTTTCAATGCTCGCTTTGATTGCATTTCAAGAACGTACAAGTATTTCTTCAAAAAAGGCTCTTTAGACTTGGACGGAATGATTGAAGCAGGTTCACACCTAGTAGGCTCACACGATTTCCGAAATTTTTGCCTGATTGACGCTTCCAGAAACTTACCACATTATGAACGTGATATTCTATCCTTTGATATTAATCACGTAGAAGACGATTTTTATGCAGTAAAAATAAGAGGAACTGGCTTTTTATGGCACCAAATACGTTATATAATGTCCATTCTCTTCCTAGTTGGACAAAAACTAGAATCACCAAAAGTTGTCAAAGATTTACTTGATATCAACAAAGTGCCGGCCCGTCCTGGTTACCCTTTGGCAAGTGGCAAGCCTCTAGTATTATACGACTGTGAATATAAAGATATAGAGTGGATATATGATAAAGATACAATAGGATGGCCAGCTTCAGCCATTAGGACTCATAATCATTTTTTTGAGTTGTGGAATACGAATGCAGTTAAGGGACTATTGTATAAAGAGTGCATGAAGATGATTGAAGGCTTCCCAGTGGAAATGGAGAATCAAAGTGTTCGTGTAGCTGATTGTCTGAGCGATTACAAGAAGAATAGACATCAAGTTTTACTGGGCGAAGGAAAAAGTATAATTACGAAGAACTATATCAAAATTCTTGATCTTCCAATGTCAGATACAGATAAAGTCAAAAAAGAAAAATACCATCTTAAGCAAATGAGCAAATTAGAAAGAAACCAATAAAGATTATTCGAAAAGCATGCATATTCATGTAATATATCAATACTTTAATAACAGCACCTTTTAAAAAAATATGTAATGTAAATACAAATTTGTGAACACATTACACGAGTAAGTGGTCTTGGTTGTTCCCACCCTCCTCATCCCCTTTCTTTGCTTGTTTCTTTGTTTCACTCTAAAAGATAGAAATTAAATATTGCTTTATTTCAGTTATTTATTGTTTTTTCTATGCAGTACAAGTCTGAAATAATAAAGATTGATAACAAGCAAGGTCACGTTCTACGACGCGTAATGACAAGAAATCATAAAAGATCACTAGGAATCACAATGGATTAATTCTTTAAACTAGGAACCAGGTCCCACTGAACCAGCGTGTATCTGTCGAATCCGAACATAATTCACGCTTATTGAAACTAAGGAAATTACCCTTACAGCAGCATTTACTAGTACATAACATCATTTCTTGATTCAGATGTCACAGCAATAAAAACTAGGAAACCTTTAATTAAACTACTTTACCCCCAGAACAACTGTTAGACCCACGTCAACTATAATTCCACAGTAAACTTGAATAGTATAAATAAGAACCGCTCTTTATCAATAAAAAGGATTAATTCAGTTTTACTGTATCTTATTGTCTCTAACTACTTTTAATATTACCACAGTGTCAACATATTGTTTTGATCGTAAAACGGAGAGCAACAATATGAGTTGCTTTTGCCTCTTTTTGCTCAGATTTTTTTCTTTACTACAACAGTTAATATGCTTGCATTTTTAATAGCATGGTACTAGTATTTCATGGACAACAGAGGAACCCAAGGCTTTGATCGTTGAATGAAAGTTACCGTCCATATTATATTCATCAATATAATGATATGAAATGACAGATTCCAGTAGATAGAGAAGATCAGATTCAAAATTATACTTTACTTGATCAAGATATGTAAGAGGAAACGGAAGTCGAGAAGTCTCTGTTACCTTGATCGTAGGTTTCATCTTGCTTGAATCTCTAGGCACCAGGTTGAAGTCGACGGCCATTCCAAGCTCTCTTTCAAAGACCGTGATATTTCTAGGCAAAGGATTAAAGGTGATACGCAGTACTGTCCAGACACCAATCTTGGCAGTATTGGGCCGGACCACGGGCAATATAGGTTCCTTTAATCTTGGTTTCGGACCATTTGTCTTGGTTAAAGGTATAGTTGTAATTCTTTCCCAATCTTCTCTTTGCTTTTTGAATGCTGTTTCATGCGTTGAAATTGGGTCGTGTTTCCAATAACGTGGAGGATAGCGAAGAAGTACCTTAAAAATGATTTTACTTTCTATATTTTCTACAACCAGGTCTCCTTGCACTTCCTTGAATTTATAGTTTAACTTGTAGTCAATGTTCTGATAGGTAATTTTTTACTGCCATTTTGACTAAATTTACTTAGAACTGGTCGCTCAAAACAAAAAGAGAGTATGGGATTTGTTTACAGCCTTTAGAAATATATGCACTTAGCACTCTTTTTATTCAACCTCCTAACTTGGAAACAAACAACCGTGTCGTAGGATATTACAATGACTATGTAGATCGGTTCATTCATATTTAGTTCATGGATGAAGGCTTTAATCGTATAGGTGCTGCTCGTACAAAGATAACAAATGAAGCGATATACAACCGTATCTATGACGCCTTGAAACGAGATATTTAAATCGGTGACAGAAGATATGAATTTTTGACTTTCTCAAGCTCGCAATTACGAGAACATGATTGTTGATTCTTTGCGTCCACGTCAGGCCTTACGTCAAACATGATTCGAAGTTGGATGGGCGCCTTTTCTCATGAAAAAGTGGTGGCTAAGCATGCTGTACGTATGGGTCAGTACTTTTCTTCAACTAGACCGATCTGTCGTCTGGAAGCTGATGAGACACAGTTTATAGATGATGTGATCTATGATGAGTACATCTTCTCGGAAGGCGCGGGTCGAATTGCGCCCTCCTTGGCAAAGCAAGTTGCAACTCAAATGGATCTCAAGCATATTCCAAGCGCGTTTCAATTCCGTTTAGGTGGGGTCAAGGGCATCTTAATGATAGATAAGAGCCTTGAAAATGGAAGAGTCAAGGTACAGCTTCGTCCTAGTCAACTCCAGCTCAAGTCGAAACACTTGACATTAGAGGCCATTCGTACGTCGACCTATATTCATGGCTATTTTAACCGTCAAGTGATTACTTTGTTATCTGCTTTGGGCGTTCATCATGAGGTATTTTTGAAACTGATGGATAACATGCTTCATGATATTGACAAAATTCCCAGAAAGTCAGAAGAAGCTGTCCGTGTGCTTCTTAGCAATACAGATGAAGCTGGTACAGTACCAACCATGGTGCCTATCATTCAAGCGGACTTCTTGGAGAGACAAGATCCCTACAATGAAAATCTGTTGAACCTATTTCGTGTAAACATTTTGAAGCACTTGAAGAAGAAGGCAAAAATATTAGTGTCTCAGGGAGCCTTCTTACTAGGCGTCATGGATGAAACAAGCACTTTGAAAGTAGGTGAACTTTTTGTACAAACCTGGGATTCTTCAGGCACTGGAACAATTAAGCAGACCAAGTTCTCAACAGCAGCCTGATAAATATGTTTCATTAGCTCAAGAAATCAGTAAAAACATATAACAACAACCCATTTCAATTTTCTTTTCAATGTTGGCAGCTAATGGTGATAATTTCCTTGATTCATAGACATTATTTTTAAACTTCTCCATGCTTCTTCGTTGAAAAGTGCTTGTTGCTGTGATATTGTCGATAAACAAATAATTCTACCTCGCAAGCATAAGAATACAAGCAAATGGAATAAGCCCTTTTGTAACTGTTTATAAACAGAGAAAAGAAAGAGATTTATGGCAAAACAGTAATTAATCTTAAACATGGCTGCATGAATCAATGCTGTAGGCTTAGTGATAACACTACTCAAAAAAAAAAAAAAAATGGCTTGGTTTGTGGACGTAATATACATGGAGTATGTTACATCAAAGAGCGTAATCTTTAATATAAAAGTAGAAATACGAAAATATTGTCGAATGAGAATGTTATTCATTTTCATCTTTTTTGTGATCTGTCACTTGTGGCGGTTGTTCTCGTGCGACAAAATTGCCATTTTTGTCTTCAGGCGCGTTGTGGTGTACAAACTTTATAATGATTGAAAATGGAAGAACGATATTCAATTTCTTTTGTGAGCGCATTGTTTCTTCTCGTTCTACAAAATCATTATCATGATAGCGTTTTTCTGTTTTACTTGTTTAACAAACAAGGGCAATTTCTTTATCCATAAAAAATCTCTGATTTCATTGCTAATTGTACAGATAAAGCTTCTTGGACAATCCTTTAAATCAGATCAAGTGGTAATAGTAGTAGTAGCCAGTAAATCAGAATTTATGCCAACTTCTCGTTGTAACACTTTACTTAGATTTTTCTTGAAATCAAACAAAAAAATACTCATGGTTAAATATAGAGTTTAGAATTACTGTTGTACACAGCTCCTTTAGATCAATTCTAGGATGAAGGAGCCACAGTTGTCCCTCTTTAAACAATTATAATGGCTCTAAAAAAGAAAGGACCATACGCAAATACAAGGTTCTATTAATTCTAAAGCTTTTGATTTCTTAATGATACTGTATTGGTGCCTACCTTCATGTTAAAGATGCGTATCCTGATACAATACAATTTGTATCTTGCATAGACTTCAAGCATGTGGTATTTGTTTACTTTTTTTTTTGTACAAAGCCTTTTGTACTAAAAATCCAAAAAACAAACAGAGTGTTGAATATCTTTTTGATGATCCAAGTAGGATAGTATTATGCACCTATTTTTTGAAGTTCACAGCTGCGCCTCGATTCTACGTGACACTAAATTTATAGGTAACAGGCTCCAATCATCGCAGTATGCACATCAATAAGATACCGGGAATATCCAGGGGAGTACTCAGGAACAACAGAAATACATAAATAGGATCTCATCTCTATTTCTCAATCTTTTTCTTTCACTTTTCATCAATCTTTACAGCAAGTATGGCGTAGACCTTATCAAATCCAATCACTATACTAACCCTCTTTTCGTGTATAGAGATGGTTCAATTCCTTAGTTCAGCTTATTACAGTACTGCTCAAGAGCTCGTAAATTTGGCAAGTACCTGTAAAAACATCACAGCTGGCCCTGATCTCTATCAGTTGTACTGTCAATCGACGTCTGATCCCATCGGTAGCTGTTACTCTTTGCCTTCAAAATACCTAAATAGGGATGGAAGTCTGGATTGCTTCAAGGTCACTACCGAATCTTTTCTTACAATGATATATCAAACAACAGGAAACGTGTGTGGTATACACTGTTACTATCCTACATCCTTTAATATCCCTTCGATATCTATCCCTAGTTTTAATATCCCAACCTACACTTATCCAAGCCAAACAATTACCGCTCCTTCATCCAAATCAGCTATTGGTACCCCACCAGCTACCACTCAACAACCTTCTGCCTTTGAAACGTTCAGTATCGCTGCTCCTGCTTCAGGCAATGCTCAAAGCACTCCCAATGCAAACACCAACACTAACAACAACAGCGGCAATAATGGAAATTCCCCCGCCAATGGTCCTTTCGTTGGTGGTGGTCTTCTCTCTAGTTCTCACACTATAGGTCCAAACTTTATTCTTACTTTTATGGTTCTTTTCTTAATGATGAGCATCTTTACACGAAGGCTTATGTAAATATTTAACTTTTTTTAATATTGTATTTGTATATCTACAATGACAATTATATACTAATAAAATAATCTATCGTTCTCTTTTCTTCATTTCATACAATCTCTTTCGTTCTTGCTTCTTTAACCACATGTGTGATTTCTTTACATGCTGATCAGGCTTTAGTCTAGGGAACTGTTGCAGAGCCAACTCATAATACTCCATACCCAAGGCATATTGTCTAAGCTTACCACAAAGTCGCAAGATGGCATCAAGCACCTTGGGAGATGGCTGCATTCCAAACCCATAGCTTTCAGATTTGTTTGATAAAGCATACTTATTGATCATACTGGCTGCTCCGGCAGGGTATAATGAGTACAATTTTTGGACAATATCGATTCCTGTAGTTATATCTGCCTCCTGAGAAGAAGTGCGGCTAATGGCTATTAAAAGTGATGTGACTAGGGTATCATCTATTTCAACTGGTGGTTGCTTTGGAGCGTTGCCCAATGAATCAGTCGAAGCGGGCTGTAATCTGTTGACTATCTGTTTCCATATTGAACGAACCTCTTGTCGTGCCTGGTGAGTATTCTCCAACTCGGAGCATGCACGTAAAGCAATACTGTAGGTAGTTGCATCAGGTGACATCCCTCGAACCAGCATATCGTGAAGTAGTTCAACTGTTTTAGAAGGTTGATCTGCATGATTATATACTCTAAGAAGATTGTTGATATGTATAACGCTAGGACTCATGTCGAACTTTTTCATTTCTGTGAACCGTCTCTCTGCACGCTCGATTGCTTGAGGTGATGTACTGTTGGCATATGCGGATAGCAGGTGTGTAAAGGTACGCTCGTTGGGCGATATTCCACGTTTTCGCATCTGCACGTAATATTGTTCAGCACTGTTTGCTTTTCCATATTGAGCACAGTATCCGATCAGTTGATTCCATACAGCTGCAGTTTGTAGATCTAAAGGTAATGCTTTTATATAGTCTGCAGCGTCATCTAGAGTTCCATTTTTAAGAATAGTGGTAATCTTGTTAGACGCAACATAAGGATCGGCAGGCATGACATAGGTGAATTTGTTGGCTTTTGCAAATGGTGAATCAACCTTGACAAACACTGGTCTTGATCGTTTGTCTCCCTCATTCGACCTTGATTTGCTGTTGTTGTGTACGATCGTAGCTGTTGATGCTAAACGAAGTGTAAAAAGAGGAAAGAATGTTCTTATTGCTTGTTTGCATGCTAATGATCCTTTTTGAAAAAATATCTGGTATTTTATCATTTTGACAGCTAGACAAGAAAAAAAGAGAAAAAGAGACAAAATTTTCGATGCGCGCTTATTGAAAATTTATTACTGTTTTGTTTGTGTAAAGGATATCATTTATGAATACAGTTTGAGACAAATTCTACAAGTCGATCGCAAACTGTTTGCTTAACGTGTACCTCTTCAGCAAGTATGTCAGGCAACATTGACCAAAGGTGCTTGCCTGTAGGCTCTTGTACGACAACAACCTGAACACCACCTTGTCTGGCCTTTGAGGCTAAGTAACCGCCCTCATCCAACAGGACTTCTTGACCACCTAAGAATAGTAGCATACGCTTGGGTAAACATGAGCCCACTTCAACATCGCTCTTTAGATATTCAAATGGAGAAAGACCATCTTCATATTTTGCTTCTGGAACGGTATAATCATCTTCATCTTCATTTTCTTCTTCTGGTTTCAAATAGTTGTTTTCCATGTGTGTAATCGCCTTTTCGTTTAATATATCTTTACTAAGGTTGTTTCTCCATGATTCACCTCCTGCTTCTAATCCTATATAAGGTGAAGCACAGATCATGGCAGCTGGTTTAAGTTCAGAGGGTATTTTTAGCATGAGAGCATCTAGAGCTACAGCAGCTCCAGCATCGTCTGCACCAATGATGATTTTATTTGGATCTATCTGAAGTGTATGGATTAACCAGTCATAAGTGTCTGCAATATCTTTAACCGCCGCAGGAAATAGATGTTCACGTCCGCGTCCTGGCAAAGCCCAAATGAGTGAAAAATCCATTACGAGCCAGATAAAGGGTACTTACTATAGTCTGCAACAAATACCATACTCTTGATGCCCTTATCTGCTTCTAATGCTCTTATCCAATCTGCAAAAGTAGAGGTATACAGTCTGCTTGGGTTGAAACGAAATCCACCGCCTGGAGAGAAACATAAGACTTTACTAGATATTTACTTTTATACCATGAGTAGTTACCCGGTATCCACAAAAATATAACATGTGATTCCAGTATACGGTCATTTATCGCTTCTTTCTTTGCATTGTGTTGTAAATCTTCGGCGATCCAGTAACCACGAGATTCTTCATGTACCCAATCTGATCTTGCTCTAAACAAAAAGAGCTGTAAATAGCGAATTGCCTTTTGTGCATATTCAGCTTTTGGAAAGGTGTAGGCAAAGGTTAAAGCAAGCACTGTCAGCCAGTTTTTCAGTCTTTGAAATATTGACATCTTGTCAAAGGAAAGGCACAGAGAAAAAGTACTGCTCGGAATTTAGAATGATATATTTCTTGCACTTTCCAAAGTAGGACAGCAAAGAATTAAAGTGTTTCTAGAAAGTAAAGTCGTACTTTTACAATTTTTATAGTACAACCTATACGTAAAAGCGACAAGTCAGCGCGACATTTCTTTCAGGAAATGGTGTATAAAGACATAGCTTTTTCCTGGCCGAAAGATGGACAGCTACTTGGGGGTATCCTTAACATCAAGAGAACAAAAGGAAAGCCAATTGAAGACAATAAAGATTGGAACAACAAAGCACGCAAAAGAGGATGGCTGTCTTGTGAAGACCTTGGCAGCGTTTATGGATTGTACAGCAAGCTTACGTCATGTTTTCCCAGAAGACCACCCTTATACCTGGCAGAAATCGAGAAGGAAGAGCAAGTACACTCCTCAAACCAGAAATCACCGCCTCATGGTGCAACAAACAATGTAAGGGATCGGAGTTGACACTAAAGTGTACAAGGCACACTCATTGAGAGCAGCTGCTAGCGCTTGGGCGGTAATGAAGAGTCGTAATATTGATCAAATTAAGAAACTCGCAGATTGGTCGAACAGCTCCAATACCTTTGAGAGAAATTATTACAAATCATTCAACAAGTTCGGATATGGTCACCCGTCCTATGGCGTTGAATTGGCTTGAAACCTTGATGTTCTCAACCTAGAAACAAGCCAAGAAAATGAAAGATGCACACTCAAAGGCTTGAAGAAATAACACTTGGAAAAAGTTTTTATTATATAGTATAATCTGAAAATAAAGCGTGGTGTGAAAGAGCCTTTACCACCTCATCTTCTGCTTCCATTCCGGTAACGGTGCGATTCGACAGTTGAGCTTTCCATCTCCTTTTTTTGTTAGCAAATCAAAATGTGTGAGTATCTCGAATGGGGATTCATGGTCGATAACCACTTTGATATTTTGGCACTACCTAGTATTTAAATCAGTCAACGTGAAATGATTCTCGCACTGCAATTGATTTTTTCCGACTTGCTCTAAAAAGCGCTTGATATCACCTGGCGATGTTGAGAAGCCTGCATAGTCAACGGCTACAAAGCAGAAAAGTTTTTGACTGTAATGTACTCTGGAAACAAGGTCTACATAAAATCTTTAGTTATTATAACTATTATATTAAATGTTGGTGTACTTGAAATGTCACCATGTGATCCTTTCAAAAGCAGGAGCAGATCATTTTGTTTGGGTGAATCCCTCTCCAGCAAAGGTTGGTTAGCTTTGCAAGTTGGATTCACATATACCTTTTCACACTTTCCGCAAAAGTAAAGCTTGTTAACCATTAACTGAAGCAGGCGTACTCGTGATTCTTCTGTTTCTTCAGAGAGAGGTTTACTTGTGTATCCAATTGTTATGGATCTGCTATCATGTTGTAAATACTTTCAGTACGCCTTGAGCGAATCAGAAGTGTTGATTGTGAACGCTACAGAATAGATTGTTAAAATATGGAGTTTCAAGGCTCTGTAAAGTATCCTTCTACCCCTTATCTGCTCGTTGACTATCCATAAGCTTCGTCAACGCTTACTGGTTCTGTCCGGAACGTTCTGTATTCCCTCAGATGTCGGTTTGGTTGATCCAATGTTGGAGTCTTCTGACAGTACAATGCTCATAAGTTAATACTTCTCTTCTGACGAATATTGATTTTTTCCATATTCGTTTCTTAGATAAATGACTTTGAACACTTTTCTTTAATGAGGTAAAGCTTTTACCGTTGTTGAGCACAAGAGAAATGGTCAATAATTGATTGTCAACTTTTCGAAATTTATGCATCATCACACATCTGTTCAAACTTCGGTTTCACGGTTATCAACTTATCGTTCCTGAACTCTCTCTCATTTCACTATGTTGTTAACCTAACTTTCAACGAAGTTGTTCATATCACTCTTAGGGAGTAAGGTAAACCCATATAAAATAAATCGAAGTTGTCAAACAATTGATAATAGAACTAGTTGAACTTGTTTGTACTCTTGTTGTTATACACTCTTTCCGGAAAGTAAACTTTTTTTTTTTGTAAAATGGTATATTTTATTCAAGTACTGCCAGTTAGCTTGTACTTATTAAAGAAAATAATAAAGAGCATAGAAGCACGGAACAAAATAAAGGTTGCGTTAACCTGAGCGAGATGTTTTTAGACGCTCTCTATAGATATTCTCATCATGTATTCGCTTGATTGCTTGCGTTGCTCGTGCAGCAGCTTCATCGGGCCAGAAGGTACGACCATCAGATACAAAACGCCAATGACACCGCCAGATAGCCCAGACCGTACAAACAATGATTGTTTGACCATCAACACGTAGTCCTGAAAGCACTTGTATATGTTTAGACGAGCCTAGGGCCAGGGATTCATAGGCAAGTCTCGCAGTAGGCTGCAAAAAGCGATTTGCAATGCGTGACCAGGTTTCTTTTTTGAGCATGCAAGGCCACAAGAAGTGCTCATCGTCTTCAACGCCTCCACATAGAAGACAGTAAGAATCCAAGTGTTCCGGAAAGTAAACTCGCCTGTGATCGAAAATAAATGTATCCAATGGTGAGAACAAAATTCATGTTGTATGAGATGTAAATTCGTCATTACCAAGAATATTTTTGTAGTACCAGCCTTAACATCCATGGAGATACTGTATTTCCAAATTGAGATGTCGTATTGAAACCGTTGTAATGTTATCAGAGTAATTACAAATACAAAAAAAATATGGCTCACTATCTCATTTGGCAGTAATATTAACAGGTGGGCTGTCTTGGAGCTGAAACTAACCTAATATTAGAAATAGCTCTCTTTAGTCTCTTTGTAAAAGTTTAAATTCTTTATTCGGTTTTTCCATGAAATCAGAACATGAGTCATATTTGGCAATGCATATTCTTGAATGGTCGCGAAGCAGATTGCTTTTATTTGACATGATTTCTTTGTCTTAGGTACCCGATCCTAAAACTTGTTTGAAAGAAAAATATATAAAAACCCATTTTAATTGAGTCCTTTTTTTGCTTCTTTACAGCAGTTATCAAGTGTCCCTCTGAGTGTTCAAAGATTCACCAATCAAAACTAGCCTGTCCTCATGGTCCTTGCTCTGACTCGCTTGTCCCGCCCTCTCTACTCTCTGGCGTGTATCTGGAACGTTCCCCAATAGTCTCTTCTGACACCCTGGGTTCTCTGTGTCCTCCGTTCCTTTTTTTTGTTTTAACTTTCCTGGGTAGTTATCGCTACCCTCCCCAGAATGCACCTTGGTGGTAAGTAAAACTAATCTTAGGATATGTGCTTTAATACTAACATACTTTTTCTCTCTTTTTCTACATATACTCATTATCTATCTCTCTTTTGACATGATGTAGTTTTATTCAAACGTTTTTTCCTTTGTCGTCTTTTTACGTAAATAACTTATTTTACGACAGTATTTTATAAAATTAACGTCAATAATTAATAAAAATACAGTATTAGTATTCTTCTAAAATTTTCTGTTATTCTGTTTTGTTGTTTTCTTGATTACTGCAGAGGCAATCATAAAGGCAGGAGCTGTAGACAAGTC
Organism: Rhizopus microsporus ATCC 52813; assembly: GCF_002708625.1. Lineage (NCBI taxonomy): Eukaryota > Fungi > Mucoromycota > Mucoromycetes > Mucorales > Rhizopodaceae > Rhizopus > Rhizopus microsporus. The sequence continues at coordinate 660,716 of NW_019671928.1, read as the reverse complement.
AGTTACATGGTATGATTTTATTAAGGAAATAAAATCCTTTATTGTTGAAAAATATGATGGTGAACCTTCGGCTGCCTATCGAAGTGATTGGAAACGTTACTTCAAGATGGAGGCTAAGAATTTGCAGTATAAAGTACTTCATGAGGATTTTGTAGAAGATTTGTAGACGGAAATCAGAAATGAAATTCAAAAACTAAAAAGTTCATATTGGCAGAAGCTAGTTTGTCTTTTGTGTAGTCTCGTTGCAACGGTTAAGAACAACAAAACAGAATAGTAGAAGACTGTAGGAGACTACTATTACAACAATGAAAAAACAAATGAGTTCAATTACACTAGTTCTATTATCAATTGCTTGACCGTGTAGACCATACACACATATAAAAGTTAGCCAGAAGAAAAAGATGATATGGTTTATTACTGCTGTTGTCAGGTAAGTTCAACAATGGTTGTTCACCGCGCTCCAAGAATTACAATAAAAGCAATAATTTAACAAAATAAAAATGAATACACTTCAAATAATTCCACATGGACTTACGCCACTGTCTAAGAGCGATAACACTGGCTTTGTTATACGTTGGGTTAACAACAGGTGAAATTGGTTTCGAAATGGAAGAGATCTTGGCAATGTCGAAGAAATGAGTAGGTTCAGGCATCATAATAAATTTGATGACAGCGAGATCAAAACGCGGCCAAACAACGTTTTCCCCCAAAATTTCGAACAGTTGCCATTCGCTCAATTCTTGATCATTCCTTCTGCTCTCAACGCCATCAACATTACCGAACCAGTCTCTAACTCTTGAACGACTGTAGAAGCCATACTTCCTTAAAGAAGTGTATCCAAGGTTACGTGATATAAGAAACGGAACTTGACCTTTTCCACGATGTATATCGAAGTAGAATACTTAGTTCTACGTCAACCAATTCGTAAGTTTACTACACTAATTTATTTATTGTATACGTTTTTAAGAAAGCTACATCTGATAGAAACAAAGGAAGCCACGCCTCTTCTGAAGCGAAGAATGAAAATAGACAACTTGGAACTATGGAGAAAGTGCGCTGATAAATGAAGGCCGATCAAGCTGATGTAACATTCAGTTATCATGCAAATGAGCTTGGATGTGTGGAGGTTAGTTTATTGGACAATGGGCTCAAAGGCACGAAGGAGTTGAATGAAAAGGGCACCAAAGCCCCGAAAATGTTGAAATATTTGGGTCTCGGTTAGCACAGCAATACGACTTCCCCATCGAATGTATCACGGCCTCCTACACGAGTGTCCCTATCCATCCAAAATCACTCCAATGCTTGCCTTTCCTTCACCATGGTACGGTTTACCAATACAAGCCCCTACCCTTTGGCACGAATGTTGTGCCGAGAGTTTTTTTTCCAAACTTATGAGGTTTGTGATGGAGCCATTAAGAATTCAAGGCATTCGAACGGTGTACTACTTAGACGATATTCGTCTATTAGCAAGAACGAAGGACGAGATGTACAAGAACGTTCAGACGACGTTAACTCCCCCGAACAAGCTAGGATTCATCACCAATTATTTCAAAAGCAAGCTGATACCGGAGAAGGTACAAGATTTCTTAGGTTTCCAATTCAACACGAAGACGATGACTATCTCGGTCCCTACTACAAAGATGGAGAAACTAACAAGTCGGGTCAAGCAATTGTTAAAGTCACCAACGAGGGAAGTGCTGCAAGCACCAAAGCTTATATAGCGGGGACTGGCATTTAAAAGTTAAAACGGCATGCCAACTGGAGTCTTTGCACAGACACATTTGAAAGATATTATCTTCGTCCCCCACAGCAACACCAAGAAGGCAAAACAATTGCATCAGCTGTACTTACTCCTTCCAATGAACTTGCGCAAAAAGCTACCACATCCTTTGTCTCGTCTTCGTCAATGTCCGAATTTTCAAACGCAAAACGCTGTAATGATTTTATACACTGGTTTATCATTGGGGATGTTTATATTGATTACCCTCGTATTTATCATCTCATTTCATAATTATGGATCAAGGCGAGGTAAAAAGAAGTTAGGCAAGGCTGACATGTTCACAAGGACGAACTCACAGTGAATAAGTGACAAGACTTGATAAAATAAAGCTGAATACTTTTATTGACCACAAAATTATAAACGTGTTGTAGTTGAAGTGTTACACTTGTTCCTCTTCGTGTGTTTTTAACAGTTCTTGTTGTTCTGTGTCTTGTGGATCATCTCTGTACCAAACAAAGTGCTGTAACATAAATATGATATCGAAAGCAATTGACTGAGCCCCAAGTCCTCTGTAAATGTATGTTAGTATTAAATGTAGGCTGTGTAAGCTATGGCTTACAGTTTAACAGGATCCTTTTGAATATTAGTACACAGTAACCAAATGATCTCTTGTTTAACACTTACCCCAGATACTCCACTCCAATCTCCACTGATAGACGCATCAAGTAGTAATTGTGTGATGGATAATGTACCACCCGTAAAGTCCTTTGTCATACTGTTAATATCATTTCACACCATAAAGCTGTTATTAGATTACCAATAGAATGTTATGTATACTCCATCCAAGTGTCGATTTACGCTTAAAGTTGATCCAAGCCTATGATTATGTAAGCATATAGTTGTATATATGAGTATAGCTTTTACCTGTGGAATGTATTTTATCAAGCTAACAAGCAGTTTCACATAGCTTAGATAATACATCAAGTCGATCCACATAAATCTTTCAAAATACTCTATTGACATAAGCATACAAAGTACACCAATGAATGACGCAGTGATGAAGTATCGCGCAATTTTAGACAGTCTTTGTGAATTGTCTTTCTGTCCAACCAAAATTGAATATAAAAGCAACGCTACATGGTATTCGACTTACTTTATAATAAAAGGTTTGGAAAAGGGTGAATGTGGATATCAAAAATGCATGTACAGCAAAGACGACGTCGTTTGCTCGCACTAAGTTTTCGCTAGAGTGGTTTCTTCGTTTATCTGCACAGCTGGACTGTCAGATGCCTGTTTATCTAAATGACTTACACTTACACTCATCACGGATATCTTGACTAAAATAAAATGAAATGTTGAATATCTATTTAGACGATGAGGATATATTATTGTTATTATGACAGGTAATTACTGAATAACAGAGAAATCCTAGCACATTATAACATAGAAAATCTATTGATAGTCCTTGTACACTATGACATGATAAGCAATCTCTTTATCTATTAGAAGGTATAGCTTACCTTTTTCTTTTCCAATTGAGTATCACTTGTGGATAAAAGCTACAGGACCAAGCTAAAAAATAACACTAGATTCCTATTGTTAATCTATTTGTAGCCAAATACATTTTTATTTACCCATCCAATAATAGTCGAGATAATGGACCAAAGGTCTTGTTCATAGTAATATGTCATGGTATAAAAGTAAAGAAGGACATACAAAAAAGGGAGAAAAAAAAAGGGGGGGGGAGACTTTATATATCTGATCGGGTATTACTAATCATGCCGCCTTATTGGATAAGCCTGTCTGCATGATCAATCAGCATTTTAATAAACTACAGGTTTACATCATTAAGATAAAAATGAGCCCCAGGTGAGAAGGTTCAAAAAAGTGTGCGAAGTTTTCAAAAAATCGGTAAAATCGGGATGGAAGCACTGTATGGCACCATTTGTGTACAATAGATAAAAATGCCATTACAGTCTTACAGAAAGTAAAATTGCAGCAATTTTATAATACAATTTATACGAAAAAATGACAAGTCAGCGCGACACCTCTTTCAGGAAATAGTGTATAATTTTGGATACTTGTGTGAGGTTAAATTGCCCAAAAAAATGAGACTAATTTGGCCAAACGATTACAAATGTTCTTTACTCAAGCATTCAGAGAATACATCGATCGAGTGCTGGATGGAATTTGTATGCGTCCAACAGGATTATCTTCGCTGTCTTCAATTGCTCTTGAAGAAAGTGTTTCTACCTCTGTCAATCCACCTCTTCTGACCTGGTCCTTCGGCACTTTCCAAAACATCCAAATAAAATTGAGTTCAGGCGAGTAAGGAGAGAGGTATATTGATATAAGACCTCTCTCAAAGATGTTAGAGTCAACGGCGTTCAGAAGAATAGATCCATTGGCATGGTTATCTCCTGTCAATGGTCTCTCAAGAAACAAAGATCCAAGTCTATTCATGGCTCTGAGAGCATTTTGTAAATTACCTGTGCTTTAAGACACACAAAGCAGATATTTCTAAAATACTACTTTTAAGCAAGAGAAATAACAGATAAAGTAATAAAAAGGAGGGTTTGGTGAACACTACACACACAAGGAAATACACGAGAAGGGTAAATGGCAGACGCTGCCTGTGTTGCCACTTTGCAACCTTTTACTAACTAACCTAACACTTTCCAGTAGAGTATTCTTTAATGCGATTACACATAGTTGATTCTGGTTATTTGTTGATCAACTGACAACATAAAATTTGACTAAATAACAACATTTCTTTTTATCTCTTTCTTTCTGAAGCCAAGATGATGACTTCATAAAGTCATATTTAGCTTGACACTGCGCATTCAAAAGGGTTGTAGGCATCCACAGTTCCAAATCTATGCTTCAAAAGTGGAGCGCTATCTGAAGACACCGTCAATCAAGAAGTAGCTTGAAGAACTGTACAATGACAAATACGACGAAGTGAAGATTGAAAAGGACAAAAGATCAACCGCCAGACACGTTTGATAAGCCAGTCTCAAGTGATGCTGGAAAATCAAAACAGCCTTTTGGAACTTAAAGAGCAACTAAGCAATCTGGGATCGCTCTCTACGCCGATATAAACAATACTGTCCACAGCGTCTTCATCGAAGAATGAAATAAAAGACATTAAAGAAGTCATTTTCAACCATACTAAAGGGCTTCATCACCTCTATCAACGGGGTGATGGTTTATCAACCAGTCAAATGAAAGCAATGTCTAAAGGTCTATCTTGCATACTAGACCTTGATGGGCCAGAAAAAGAAGGCAGTTTGAGATATCTTTTTTCTGAAGGCTTGTGGACAAAGTTGACTGCAAAACATGTCAATCGCTTCAAAACTTCGCCAGAAGTCGTTGTTAGATAACTAGAGCTACATTATCAATCTGTACAACCAGTAAAAGGCAAAAAATATTTGAATCATTTAAAGTGCCAGGACAGTTTAAAGGATACCATGGATAAGGTCTTTGTTTTCTATGAGGAGATTGATTTTAGTGGAACCAAAGGGGTTTATGCTGAATACAACAAACGGACCAAAAGTTTCTGAAGGAGACTATGTTTACCAGATTTGGCTACCTTTGTTCAGCAAGTTGTTCAGCATCAACGAGAACATAGTAAGAATCAAAACTGGCAAAACAGCCCCAGAAAACACGACAGAATCAAAGGTCAAACTGTATCACAGCCATAAAAATATCGCTGAATGTCATTCCTAATTCAACCTTGTTTGCCTCCGTTTCGACTTCAGATGTGGCCAATACTCTCTGAGCCGCGCTTGTTTATTCGTAGTTTAAATTAAAGCTTTCTAAGCGCATTATTCTATTTTTTTTCTTTCTTGCCTTGTGGATAGAGCTATTGTCTTTATTTGAAGAACCTGCGAAACCAAGGGAATGGGCCGTACCACATCTTTTGTCTCCATTTCGGCAACGTAATCTCTCCCTTCTCTTCTCAAATCTGTAATCAAACAATTGATGAGAGCTTATTCAACTATGATGTGCATTTATCTTCTCTCTCTCTTATACAGTTCCTTTTTGTGTGTTCTTTCAATACATTCGAAAATAAGTAGACTGGGTCATAGCCACTTTAATACTCTCACGATGTTGATGTTCAGGCCATATAGGCACATGTAATACATGTAGTCCCTTAGGCAATAGTTGGACTCGAAGTTTAAAGAGAATAGCTCTTTGGGATTAAGTGGTCTAAAAAGAAACATTTATTGTACTGCTCTAACCCACATCAGTCGGTGGTTATATTGTGACTTCGTAAGTGTCTCATTGACAAGAATTGTGTATACAGCATAAGAAATAAAAGAGGATTTGATTAATGGGTTTCTATGTTTATATGCTCTTATTGGCAATAAGACATAACGTTATACTTCTTCCTTTGATAATAATCCTTGAGCACAGTTATGCCGCAAGCACTTTTGAATACAGAAACAAATATTACAAATGTTGGCGTTTTCAAATTTACCCTGTTATAAACAGAATAAGTCATGTTCTCTTTCTTTATCTCGTTCTTACTTACTTGTAATTACTTGGAATTAATGGTGCAATCGTCTGAATAATGTCATTTTTAGAAATCAATATGTTGTTACGGATCTCTGTTACGATAGCAACCGTCGCGTCTTTGCTGTCACTGTTGAAATGATCCTGCTTGACCCTTTCAAAGCATTTTTCAATACGCTCTGTAATAGCAGGACAGATATAATCAAATGGAATCCATCTCTAGAATAGAAGCGTGAGAAATAAGCTAATGCGTATCTTTGTTCTATATACCGTCGTATAGCGTATCTTTTCCAATTCCTGCTTCTTTTCTTCTTCAGGAAGCTGTTTTATATAATCTATATAAAATAGTTAAAGACATAAAGCACAGTTATAGGCATGATTTTATATACCCATAAACTTTAGAACGAATTCAGTAGGTTTTACGTTTACTCTAAATCTAAAGAATACTAGGCCACCGCAAGCTGCATCAACAGCTTGAAACTTTCGTTCTTTACGCTCAGCTTTGTCTTCTCTCTTTTCCTTTTCCTTTTCACCTTCTTCTTCACCTTCTTCTTGATCAACTTCATCAATATCGTACGGACCTTCAAACCTTATCCATGTAGACTGGTGGTCTGGAAATAGCTTTGTGATGTATGTTTCTAGACAATTAGTTACTTGTCCTAATGCTCGGGTTTCGGCATTGACATTGCATGAAATCAAAATTCCAGTTGATTCATCAGAACGTTTCAATAAACTAGAATGCTTTGTCAACCAACGCTGTTTAAAACGACCCCGAAGGATAGGAATTGTATCTAGTTTCTGCTTCTTTTTTGTTGGAGCTTCGCTTTCTTCAATAGATCGTTTTTCTATCTTTGATTGTTCGGTCATGAAAAAAAAAAAAGTAAAAACTATACGCACGCGAAAATTCATGGGAAGACACATCCAAACCGTCTCAACTATTCGCCTGGAGATGTCACTTTTATTAAACCTGTATATTAAAAGATACTTCTTAGACATTTTCGTAATCTCCCACGCATTCATAAATAGAGTTTCATAAATCTGCGTGTGCTTTAATTGAACTGAATGGTAATTATTTTATTTTATTATTAGCTTTTAGTTTTTATATAACAACGTAATATAAACGAATTTAGAGCTATGAGGAACCACTCAACTTGTATATAATGCTTACGTTGATCAATTAATAAATACAAAAAGTTCCTTTATTTCAGCCGTCTATATTCATGGCATCTTCCTTTATGTCGCCATCCGCCAATTTCTTGCTGAGTTCATAATACTGATTTGGATGCTCAATGGGATCTATTTTTTCTTTGATTCCTGGATGCATCACTTCGAAATATCGTGTACATGCTAATTGATAATGCTTGTCGCCCGCAAGTCTCAGTATTTCATCCACATGACCTTTGCTGATCTGATCTTTGTACAGTTTTGCCTCCAAGCTCTTTTGTGATGAATGCTTGAATGGACATCCATGGAATTCTCCTGCGCTTGGTGCTTGCTCGTTTATGATTTTTGAGCAGCTACACAGCACAAGTTTAGCTATTTCCTTTTACTTCACATTCACACATCTCTTACCTGTATGGAGAATAGTTCAATCGTCTACCTTCAAGACCATAGCTATGTCGAATGTTATATGCATAATTCTTTTGGAATTTATCATCTGTTGTGTCTGAAAATGCTCTTCTCCAAAAATTAAGTGCTTCCTCCACAGATAATCCAATACCTTTCAGGAACAGCCCATACTGTAATCTACCATGGTGTCGAAGATGCTTGCTTGCTCTCAGACCATCATGCAAATGACGCATACACAAAGGTGCATGTTGTCTCACAACCTAAACAATAAAGAGATAAGCTACACCAAAAGAATAACAGAGGCACAATCTTACCGAATCAACTTCATTTGCAGTAACTGTACCCGAATGGTTGGGGTCATAATTATTATAACTTTTACCAATATATTGTTTCTCCATGTTTAATAAAAACGGTTTCAGTCGACCATCTTCCTCCATTCGCGGTAGCAGACTAGCCGTAGCTTCCAACGATTTATATAAAAATTCTCGATACTCATTCAACACAATGTTCACCTGCTCGCTCATCGGCACATATGCCTTGCCACCCTTCAAATAGACTAATCGACTTCCTACCATGTTGGGCACCTTTTCAAAATCCACTTCGAAAAATGTTTCGCTATTTACAAATTGTTCGACAACTGGCATAGAGACATTGTCTGATCTAGAGCGCAGTAAACTAAAGCAACATGCCTCCAATTCTTGACGCATACTCTCTTTTTCTTCTATGCTTAACTATAAAATAATCCCCTTTGAATCAGTTGGTCTGACTTCTTTTCTTTCTTTCTTTCCTTTACCATTTTCCAATTCAAGTTGAGTTGCTGTAAAAATGCTTTCTTCTCCTCCATTGATTCCTGATCAAATCTAAACTTGAATAGTGTTGTCTCTTGTCTCACAAACCAATTCTTCAAATCCTCACTAGTAGATCATCAGTCTCTTATTTTTCTTTATCTTATTTTTATATACCTTCGACAATAAGCCATTCGTAGCATAAAGTGACTGATGTGATCCTTTCTTCTTTCTTCATAAAGGCTGTCTGCTTTCGAAGCGTTGCTCTTTAAAGGCAAATATTTGTCTATAGCCTTTTGTAATTCTATTTTGAGGTCCTTTCCACTTATCAACGTCCTTTCGATACATCTTAATACTGTATGTCAAGTTATATATTTGTAAAGCTCAATATATATATATATATGTGTGTGTGTATGTATGTGTGTACCTTGAAGTCGATCGAGTGCATATTCCTCCAATTCTTCAATAGTAATTTCAGATGGTGGTGGTTTCAAGTAAAAGTTGAGTCGAAATGGGTATTCGGATTGCAGGTCATAATCTCTTCCAATATCCATGTATACACCATTTGTAGCCGCCTCTGCTGCTGCAGAAAAACGATTGACACGTCTGCTCTTTGACTTGAACATTGTAATAAACGCGAACCACAGAAAAAAAAAAAGATGGACAAAAAAAAGAGAAAAATAAATAATAGCGCGACGAAATAAAGTCACATACACAACAGGACGCGTATCAGAGCTGAACGTGTCTTTTCTTTTTTTATTGTTTAAGTTGATTATGAGCTTGTTTTAATTCTTGCTTCAGTGAGTCAAGCTCACCTTCTTTTTCTGCTACTGCTAATTTCATATTGATCAACATGGCCTCGATATCTGTCAATTGATTGACAAGGTATACATTTTTCTCCGCTAATTTACGATTCTCATCTACCTGATTCTCATAAGCAGCCTTCAGTTGAGAATAGTCATGACTTAGCTTCTCCTTTTCATCCACTATACGTGCAATATCCATCTTGCTATCTATGATTTGTTGCGTCAAGTCTTTGTTTTCATCCCTTAGTGATGCTAGAGACCCCTCAACCATACGGATATGTTCTGAAAGTTGACCATTGACTCGTCTAAGATGGTCTTCCTGAGAGGTTGACCTAGAATCTCTATACTCTATTTCTTCACTGTACTGCTGGGCTAAGCGTGCCATGAATTTTGTGGGTAACTCCACACGATATACATCATTCACGAAACCATCTGTGTTATCCTACAGTGATATTTTTTTGAAAGTGAATAAAGGGATAATGAATGACAGAAGAAAAATGATTTACCTCATACACCTGAAATACGCCATTACATAGAAAGTCGACAAGAGCATCAAATTTGAGCTTCAAGATGTGCTCCTGGTTTCGAACAATCAACGCCAGGGCGATCTGCACGAGTACTTGAGGGCCTTCTATAAATAGCAAATCCATAATACGGAATGACATCTCAATAGGGCACCTGTAAGAACAAAGAGTGATGAACCACTGGGAGGCATACATCGAAGGAGACACACCCTCACTTTCCATATGCCTGTGAACCACGGGTAACTTTTGTTGAAAGACATTATCAAATTGGTACATGTGTTGATGAAGAGTTTCCATTCTTGGTGTAAAGTGTCCTCTTAAATCATATTTGCCCATGAGTTTGATAAGGACCAAAAAGGCTTCTTCTTCTGGCATCTTTCAATAAAAAGAAGTGAGTTTATGAACAATTTCTATTATTATACTTTCTTACATGAATAAGCAAACAACCAATAATAAACGCCAGTCCCTGACAGTAACCAACCTCCTGATCAAATAAACTGTATGCTTTTGCAACACGGAATAAAGCCTGTCGTCCATTTTCGTTCATGAAATAAGAATAGTTTGGAAAGGTCCTAGTGAGGTCCCTCTGAATTTGCTTTTCAAATGAACTTGTTTTCTTGAGTAATTCGTTATATTCAATAACATCCAAATCTCTAGATTTAGATATGATCTGCCAAACATAGCCTCGAATAGGCGAAGGGATACCACCGTGCGCTAGATGGCTTCTTAAATCATCCATTTGGCTTTCTATAACGCTGCTCAAGTTGGATATAGCATGAGACCAAAAGTCTATGGATACAAAAAAAAAACAAGGTTACATCTTCTTCTTCCTTTCATTCTTTCTCTCATGGATAAAAGGCGTTATTACCCCAATCTATTCTTTCTTCATCTAATCTGCACGACGTCAGTCTTTCAAGAGCTTCTTGTTTTAGTAAAGCCTGTCTTTCCGAGTCATATCGATGGTCATAGTGCGTAAACTTTCTGATCACTACAGACGATCGACTGTGCCCTATTGATTTATGAATGGATCTTCGTTGTTCGAATGTCTGTGAGGGTCGTGAAATGGCTGTTGTTGCTGGCGAAGTGGGAATAGAGCTAACTGATACAGGTCTCTTAAATTTATTACTAATGGTAGATATGATACTTGCTCTATTTACTGATTTGTTGCTATTATTATTATTATTATTAATGGATGTAGGAGGTGATTTTAATATAGGCACAGTATTCGGGTAAAATGCAGGTTTGCTATGAAGGATATCATCATCACTGTGAGACTGATGAGGTGAGGTTATATTGGTCTCTATAGAAGACATATCATCATCATTATCACTAATACCCGTTGTTGTTGTCACGGTGTGATTATCTGGCTGCATCGGTTCATCTTCATCAAAACTGCTGCTATCTTCATCACTCGAGGCTTCGTCGTCTGTTCTAACTTGAATAGTAAAACCGAAATGGTCCATGTATTCTTTATTGTGAGGATTAAGTAAAGCCTCATCTACAACATCTAAATCATATTCTGCCATCTCAAACTTGGGATTCTTTTCATCGTCTGTTGTTGACGATGTTGTCATAGAATCTTCCTCATATTCTCTTGTTGGCTGTTTAACAGGTGGATCATATAATGTAGTCATGATATATTATATAAAAAAAAGGAGAAAGAAAAAAGAAAGAGAGAAAGACCGAAAATATAAACTAGGGAAATTTAAACTCCTTTTTCTATTCCTTTGAGTGTTTTTGCTCGCACAAGATTTACAAAGTTTATTTTGTTTAAATGAAGCCAATCTAAAAAGAAATGAATAAATTGGATACAATAATATAATATATCTCTTACCTTGTTGGCAACATCAAGGGCGTCAACATCAGCAGTCAAGCGAACAAAAGCCTTCTTGTAACCAACAGGAGTGATAAGGGTGTTAACCTTGGCAACTTCAACATCATAAAGTCTCTTGACAGCATCCTTGATTTGGTGCTTGTTGGCCTTGATGTCAACAAGGAAAGTCAAGGTGTTGTGTTCTTCAATCTTCTTCATGGCAGTTTCAGTGTTGAGAGGTTGACGAACGATGCGGTATTGGTCCATACGAGGAGCATGGGCAACAGACTTGCGAGCGTACTTGGGAGCACGCTTCAAGACCAAGGTTTGGGGGCGGTGGAAGTGGGTGGTAGTACGGATCTTGCGAACGGACTTGCTGTGGACACCCTTGAGAGCAGCCTTCTTGGCGGTTTGAGCCTTAGTCTTAGCAGCTAATAGACATGTTAAATTTTGTGCTCTTTCATTTATAATTCCAAGAAAAATAAAGGAAGAATGGAGTCAACAGTTGCTGAATGTAATCGTCACTGTAAAGACACTTGCTTTTTTGTTGTAACTACAAGTTCCTGATATCATGAGCTGATCTATACAAATTAAACATTTTCTCAAATTCTATAATTATGTATATGTGTGTGTGTATGTGTGTCGTGTGCTGCAACTCATTATTATCCATATCATACAATCATTTGTTCTATCTTTTCTTCCTTTATTGTCTCCATCCATCCTTTATCTTTCTTCATCATTACACTACCTGAGTTTGCAGGCATCTTTGACGTTTAAATAATAGGGAGGGAAAACTGGATTGGGTTCAGAAACTCTCTCTTATCATTCTCTCCCTCTCTCCCTCTCCGTTGGCCCACTTCTCTCTTACTCTGTCACTTCTCATACACCCACTCTTGGACCAGCTAATAATTATGTCCGGTCCGAGCTAAATTACGGCTTGAATTAATACTCCGCTAGAACTTGAAGCGTTTAGAAAGTCAGTTGTTACATTGACATTAAATAATCATATTAGAAAGAGAAGGGTTTATAAGAGAAAAAAGAGAGTAAACATGTAAATGAGATTATTAATATCTTACACAAAGTGAATATTGTGTTGGGTCAACGATAGATAGTCTGTAAACGTAAAGAAAAGGGAGAGAACAGAAAACAAGTGAAGAGCGAGAGAGAGAAGACGGGACAAACTCAATAAGAACCAAAACTACCCCAGGTAGGACCGGACTAGTTTCGATGGGCAATCTATTATACTATATATTAGTTTCTTATAAGAGTAAAGAATATAACATACCTTAGGGCTAACTGGGGAATAGCTGGGCTTACTTTTTGGTCCAAAGAAGAAAAGAAAAGAAAAAGAAGACAGGGTCAGACTGTTTATAATGAATATCTTACAACTTTTTAGCTACGCGTTATTCATAAAGCGTTGACTATAATTATCTATATATCTCTTAAAAGTATCAAGCTCATTTTATGTATTATACGCTGTCAAATTGAAAACTAAAGAAAAGATTGATAACCAACCAAAGTGTAATTATTATTATTTTTAAATTGTGTGTGAATAGTCTCTGAATAAAGTGTATATCAACTATCTGAAGCGATCACTCATGAAGTGAATATCAGGTGTATTCCTTTACTGTATTTATGTAACACAAATCATGCGTATTCTTCCATTGTCCATTATCTCCTCTTTCTTCATAGTGAATTACAAGCAATAGCAAAGGGCAAATTAAATAAAGGCTTTGTCATTTACTATTTTTCACTAATTATACTCTATTTATGTATAAAACACGATATTTACTTCAAATGTCCCTTTTTCATAAACTATCAAACGGCATGTTCTTTTATTGGATCATATTTTAAATTCAGATTTCGCGTCACGTCGTTTAATGTCCGCAACTTTTTTTTCAGGTTACAACTTTCATTGAATAAGTGACCCTTTTCTTTTTTTTTTTTTTCTCTTTTTTTTTTCTTTCATTATCCATCAAACACACATAAAAGGCATAGACAGACGATTGTATATCCACACACATTTATATATACTTTTGATATACCATTGCTTCTAAACTAAAGCTCAATAACACGCCCTCACATATACAGGAACAAATAACCTTTATTCTATTTTTTTTTTTGATACCAAATGAGACTCAGATCTTCAAGGATTATTGAAGTGAAAGATAAAACTAAAGAAGAGATTGATATAAAAGAAGAGACAATATATTCAAATAAAATACAAAGAGATGAACCAGAAGCATCATTTGAACAAAGTCTAGAATCCATATTTCCACCCTCACCGCACAATAAAAAAAGAATCCAAACAAATGCTGACAGGTAAAAAAAAGATCAATAATCAATTCATGATACATAAGCTTATAGTCATCAGATTCATTATACCCTCGCGTGAGCGTAATTTAGCCAAAGATTTAACATTGAATGGGAAAAGAGACGAACAAAGAGAAATGAAAAGAATAACAGCCTATTTCAGAGCTGAAGTTTTGGATGACCCCAATGCAGCAGATGAATATATACAACAACAAAGAAGGACATTGCAGCCTGTATCTTCTTCTTCTTCAATACCATTTGCATCATCATCATCATCATCATCATTATCATCCATTATACATAATCAATCAACACCATCATCATTATCGTCATTGTCAGTAGATATAGAAAGTGTAAATATATTTGAATCACCCAATGCTAGTCGATTTCAAACATCGCCTATAAGTGAAGCAGGCAGACGTATATTACTATCAGGTGATAACAAGAGACATTTCAATACAACGCCTATCAAAATACTGGATGCTCCTGATTTACAAGATGATTTCTATTTGAATTTGATGGATTGGGGACATAATGATTGTCTGGCTGTAGGATTAGGATCAAGTGTCTATTTATGGAATGCAAATACAAGCAAAGTAACCCAATTATGTGATTTATCAACAGAGAATGTTACATCAGTAAAATGGTCAACTATTGGAAACTTACTGGCTATTGGAACAAGCAAAGCAAGGACGATACTTTATGACACTGCAACATCTGAAAGGGTGCGTACCTGGACAACTCATACGTCCAGAGTAGGTAGTTTAGCATGGGCATCCAACATATTGAGTACGGGAGGAAGAGATCATTACATATACCATCATGATGTTAGGTCAAATGAAGCCTATTTCAGAAGATTAACAGGACACACACAAGAAATCTGTGGATTAAAATGGAACCCAGAAGGTAATTCGCTTGCCTCTGGAGGAAATGATAACAATGTCATGATCTGGGATTCACATGAAAATATTATCCTACATCGATTTAGTCAGCATACGGCAGCCATCAAGGCACTCGACTGGAGTCCACACAAAAGAGGGTTGCTCGTCACTGGTGGTGGTACGGCGGATAAGACAATGAAACTCTGGAATACCATTTCTGGAAATCTATTGTCTTCTCATGACACTGGCTCTCAAGTATGTAACTTGGTCTGGTCTAAGCGCACAGATGATATTATATCAAGTCATGGATTCGCAAACCAGTTGGCAACAGAGTCCAACCTGATTCATATCTGGAAGGCAGATAAAATGGAAAAAGTAGGCACGTTATCCGGTCATAAATCGCGTGTGCTGTATATGTCGATGAGCCATGATGGAAGCACTATTGTCACAGGTGCTGCTGACGAAACATTAATGTTTTGGGATTTATTTTTAAATGAGCCTTATACAAGAAATGACCCTGAAGAAAGGATGACTTGCTTAAGATAATAACTAAAAACAATATTTGTTTCTGTTGTAATAATACCTGTTTATGACTTGGATGTAAGCAATCATTAGAAAAGAATAAAGATATCATTGGTTGACTGTATTTGAATTGTAAACAATAAGAAAACAAAGTTATGGTTAGATTACCATTGAGGCAAATGTTGAGCATTGTTTTCATTGATACATGACAACACACTAGTCCCTCTTCTTTCTTTTCTCTTTAGTGTGCTTTGATCATTACTCATCCAGTGAGATTGTTGATACTCTATCTGTGTCCGTGTTACTCAAATGTATGTTCATATTGATACGTGACAATACCTATTTATGGGTTATTTTTTGTCAAAACATTACAATCTTGCTTTTTTTCTTTTTTTTTTTTTTATATATTTTATTCTTTTGTAGTTAAAACTCAATGTCTTTTCATGAAACAAGATCACGGAAAAGTTCAGACCCTTATGCAGGTCAATATCCGCCACCGCCTCCTTTAAGCCAAGAAGATTTATCGATTGAACACAACCGTCACCACGAGCCATTTTATTTGATAGACCCAAGCTCACATCATTCAATACCAACCACAGACCATGAAAGACGTTCATCTCATCACGACACAATTCACTCTCATCATACAGGAGGTGACTACGACGATCCCGATGCCGTAGAACTCAGAGAGTACCTTTACGCAGAAAGACAAGAGAAATTACGAAAAAGACAACAGGAACAATTACAAAAAGAACAACAGGAACAAGAAGAGCAAGAAATAGAACCCGTAACACACCAACAGGATATGCCCTCACCCATTTTACCTTCTCATCCGCCGATGTTTTATAGTAACGCGCCTGCTCACAGTTTATCATCACCCATACTACTGCCACCACATAGAATATTCAATCAACATCTACCGCCTGCTCCTTTCCCTCAATCCGGTCTTATTCCGTCGCCCTTTGGCATATCCCCATTTCATCCTCCTCCTCCTCCGCCCCCACTCATGCCAATCATGGGTGATCAAGAAAAATACAACTATGTTCGCAATGACGGATGTTGCTGTGGTGTATCATTTTGCTCATGTTTTTGGACTTTGTTGCTATTCATTCTTTTTTTAGCAGGCATTGCATTGATCATAATCGCAACTAGATATGTGAGCGATATGTGTAATAATGAGTCTATTTTATGTGGAAAGACAATGTATAATGGGTTTTTATATGGAGGTATTGCTGTTGCTGGATTGGCTGGATTGATTGTACTTTGGAGAATTGTAAGATGGTCTAGTCTTAGATTTTACTGAATAAAAAAATAAAAAGGAGCGTTTATCGCTTCTCTTTGGACTTTTTCTTTTCTTTCTTGTCCTTTGATTTCTCTTCTTTTTTGCTCTTTTTTGATTTCTTTTCTTTTTTACTCTTCTTTTCCTTTTTCTGCTTCTTTGACTTGACACTCACTTCATCATCTTTTGTACGTTTTCTCTTTAATTCTTCTTTTTCTTCTTCTTCCTCCTTTGGCCGCACAAATTCCTGCATCACTCGTTTAAATTTACCCGTCTGATCCACTAAACCTCGACCACCCTTTCGTGCCGTACGTCCTTCACAGGCAGCAAAGAGCTCGGCATCTGAGACTTTCATAGAGTAATCCTTTAATTCATCATCACTCGATTCTTCTTCATCTGTATTGCTTTTTGAGCTATTGGTTGTTGATGATGGTGTTGATGTACTCTTGACAAAGGCGCCATAAAGTGACGCAGTTGCCAACTTTTGAGCAATATTCGTATGCACTTCTTTGACACTATCCATCATATTTTGTTGATCTGCCACAGCGTTCATTGTGGATGGTTTCTCTTGTAGGGATTTCCCTGTAGGTTTCTGTGTGGAAATGATGCCAGTGGCCGATCGACGAGTCTTTGTCTTTGTCTTGGTTGCCACTTTGATCTCTCCCTTATTTTCGTCCTTTTCGACTACGACTGAACTAGCGCTTTTATTATACAAGTGATCCCACCAAGCAAATTCCCATTGACCTTGGTTGACACCTACACCCTTTTTATCGTTCTTGACAGAGACAGAGATATGTTTGGTATTTCCATGCTTGTTTTTACCAAGACCGTCACCTCTAAAAAAGCAGTGTAAGCTCATTTTTATATATATTTGCTTACAACTTACTGAGACCAACCAAACTTTTCTAATTGAGTTTGTGCAAATGAACCTTGCCACTTGTCCATTGTTTTTTTAATAAAGAAAAAAAAAAGATAAAAATTTTTTTCTTTATATCTGTATCTTTTTTCAACCAATGAAAATGAAATGTACTCCTGAATTGAGGCATGAAAGAAAAAAAAAGGTTTTATTAAAGATAGGGTTGGTCTGATGTTCTTGTGCTATAAGGATTTGATGATTCTGACCGTAAATAAATAGGATAATCTTGGTTATTTTGTTGTTGTTGTTGTTGTTGTTGACCCTTTTGATTATTAAAATAACTATTCCATTCGTCAATATCAAAGGACATGGGGATTTCCCAGAATGCGGTAGCATTTGGATCAAACATTGTATCGTTTTCTTGATAATGCTGAGGTATTGTTTGTTGTTGTTGTTGTTGTTGTTGTTCATGAGGTAATAAGTTATATGCTGTATTATTATTATTATTTATTGTCACTATTTCATCTGTATGTGGAGATCGAGTGCTTCCAGTACTTGCACTGCTATCCATATAGTACTTTTCTTCCATTTGCTGATAATCCGGTTCTGGAGAATTAGGAACTGCGATGGATGCCTCAGTTCTATGTCGCTTCTTTTGTTGTGAACGGGTATAGCTTTCATCGACACATTCTAAATCAATATCTCGTAGCCCGGCCAGCGCGCCCAAGATATTACAATGTCTGGCTGAAGTAATCCATGTCTTTTCGACTTCATCCATAGCACGTATGATCTTGTTGATACTGATTTTGGCTTCAAATGCAAACATAGAGTCAGGCGAAGATGCATTATGGATAAAGATGATGCCTGCTGTAAACATGAAGAACAGAGCATAGTTATTCACACGGGTCAATCTAGACTCTGCTAATAGTGATTCTGCAATGTCTGATATCTTATTGGCCGCAAACGTACAAATGGAAGCTGAGGGGAACACGGATGGTGCGACAGTTTGTGAGTGACCGGGAATAAAGGGCCGGTGAGTCAAGATGAGTGTTGTATAGAATAACATGTGTAACTGACAGAGTTCTATCGTCGGTGCCGGTGCACGTTCATTCAGCCGAGTGTTGGGTGGTCGATACTGTAGACTGGGAGGTAATTTGGCCATCCACTTGTTTAATTTCTTATCCAACGCTGAGACAATACTATCAGGTGTTGGCATCAGTGATAGATGTTTTCTGCCCTTGACCATGTAAAGATCTCGAATGACCTCACCCAAGATTTCACAAATCTTGATCAGGTAATGAAAATTTTCCATGATACGTGGCGTACGGTTCACATCATCTTGATCGTTTTCTGACGGATAAGGTGTATCATAATCTCGGTCGTCAATCATAGGTGATCTTCCATGCATAGCACATGACAGTCGATCGACAATAAAGCAGCCGTAAAATGCGCGCTTTCGTTCCTCTTTTTCTGTGGATGTCAAGTTCCAATTGTCACAGTTGCGATGTAAACCTAAATTTTGTGACATTCTGATAGCCTATCATTTGTTCCACACATAGAAAAAAAGGGAGGGGGAAAGCGTCAGAGATAGACTTTATATAATCAAAAATAATGTGTTACCATGCCACTGTAAAGCCACCCCCTTGTTGTCTTCAAAGCTCCATTTTGATGACTACTCATCAGCAGTAATGATTGAATTGTATACAATTTAAAACTGTCCCATTCAAGGTCTAACAGTAAGCGTGCTCTTTCAAAGAAGACATCTCCAGCTGTTTCTGGCTTTGAAGGATCAGCCCTTACACGAGCATCGGATGACACACGAGAGGCTACAGCATAAATTGCGTTTAGTAATAGAGGCGGTGCCTCGTTTCGACTTAGTGCTTGCATAAATGACTGTTTATGAAGGATAGGCAATAGTGAATAGAAATTGTTAAAATAGAGGTCGAGCAGATGGTCACTCAAGTCCTTTGGCGGCATTTCGAATGGATCCACTACAGCTAATGATGGTGGTGGTGGTGATTGACTCAAGGTCTGACGCTTTCTTGAATTAAAGTGTAAAAGTTTGTTTTGAAAGTTCTTGTTATTTTGTAGCATATAAAATCCAGATGTTTTGCCATAGTAACGCAGCTGACCACTCTCATCTATATTATCTGTATGATTCGAATCATCGCTATCCAATAATTGGCTTGGTTTGATTTCATTCATATCTTGCTTCATCAGCCGATCCTCTACTTCATATTCTGTGATAGTCTCTCTACGCATAGGCCTTGGTCGAATGAGTTCTCCATAGGCAGTTTCTAGAGGTGAATTTAATTCTGCAAGTATCGCTTGTGAACGTGGGTCATCCTCCTGCACAATACTCCCTAACAGAGCTTCTAATCTGTGCAATCGACCTTCGATAGCTTCAATATATCCCTTTGGTGGTCCTCTCTAAGACATAGTGTTTAGTTTTACTTTAGCCTTTTTCATATTACATACTTTTTTTGTTGATTCTTTGTATGTACACTGAATACCAAGTGAAACACAGTTGGTACAAAGTGGGGAAGTTCCGTCACATTTTACTTTCTTTTTACGACATTGCTCACTAATGAACGTCAGCAAATTGAATAGTCTTATCGCCCTTTAATTTTACCAAGCTTTGCTGACTCGTTGTCTCTTTTGTTCATGTTCAGTCATCTTTAAGGGTTTCTTGTTAGTGTAAGGGAAAAAAAAAAATATAAAAAAAAGAACTGTGTGTTTTGAATTGGTTAAAAGGACCGTGTGCACAATTTACCCCGCTAAAAAGAGAGAGTCACTTCAGGAACAAACGCTCAGAAACAAGTAGGGAAATACGAGCATGTCTATTATCTTTGCCAGTATAAAAGATAGAAAAAAAATGAAAAGTGTATTGTATTTCTACTAACTCTTTTTGCATATCCTTTAAATTCCTTTATTTACAAAGAAAAAAAGAAAAAAAAGAAAGATAGAAAGACAAGTGGCCAGTATGACTAAGCAATCGTTTCACCTTTGGACACAATACAACTACAAATATCTTTTGTCTGTTACCTCAAGCAAAATCAGTGGCATTATCATAGAGTGAAATTTACAAGCAGATTTGAAACTCATCGATTACTGGAAGATTCAATTCCGACAAGTGCCCTAAGATCATTCTGAAGAGCCATAGTATGATACTCCCTCTTTTTCGTGCATCCGAATATAAATATGGTATGTTGAAATAAGCAATAAGATAAGAGTGTGTCTGGAAAGGATGGATGAAATGGATGGATGGATGGATGAAAGAAGTGAATAGAAAAATAGAAAAAAAAAGGAGAGACACTTGCAGAATGTGACGATTAACAATTAAATGATCATACATAGGCTCCCGCCAAGAAGTCCACCGGTAAGAAGGTTGCCCCTGCTCCCTACCCTATCAAGGGAAAGCAAACCACCAAGGCTGCTTCCAACCCTTTGATTGAAAAGACCCCCAAGAACTTCGGCATCGGTAAGAAAGATTGATGTGTGCGATTTGACAGCAACAATAAACTGATTTTATTTGACAGGTCAGGATGTTCAACCCAAGCGTGATGTTACCCGCTTCGTCAAGTGGCCTCACTACGTTCGTCTTCAACGCCAAAAGAAGATTTTGTACCAACGTCTCAAGGTCCCTCCTGCTCTTAACCAATTCACTCAAGTTTTGGACAAGAACACTGCTACTCAACTCTTCAAGTTGTTGCACAAGTACAGACCCGAAAGCAAGCAAGAAAAGCGCGAACGTCTCCGTGCTATTGCTGCTGCCAAGGCTGAGAAGAAGGAAGTTCCCAAGACTGACAAGCCTCTCGTTGTCAAGTACGGTATCAACCACATCACTGCCTTGATTGAAAACAAGAAGGCTCAATTGGTTGTCATTGCTGACGATGTTGACCCTATTGAATTGGTTCTCTGGCTTCCTGCTCTCTGCCGTAAGATGGGTGTCCCTTACTGTATTGTCAAGGGTAAGGCTCGTCTCGGTACTCTTGTCCACAAGAAGACCGCTACTGCTGTTGCCTTGACCGAAGTTTCTGATGCCGATAAGGCTGAATTGGCCACCGTCGTCTCTGCCGTCAAGTCCAACTTTACTGACAAGTGGGAAGAAACCCGTCGTCACTGGGGCGGTGGTATCATGGGTCCCAAGTCTAACGCCAAGATGGCTAAGCGTGCTGCTCTTGCCGCTAAGGAAATTGCTGCTCGTCAATAAATCTAGGCCCTTTTGGTTGATTTCATGAAATAAAAAGGATTGCTTTTTTTGTTCATCTGTACTACCTAATATTTATGCAAAAGGATACCTTTTGATTATTCTCTTTTTGATAGCTTAGGCAATGAAAGGGAAAAAAGGGAGCAGTGATTAAAAAGGGAGAATATGTATTAGACCTTGTCATTAATATATACATATTAGAGGACTATTGGACGAAATTCGCTTCATTATTATACAGCAGATGTCAACAAAATTCATATCCGCCCCCACTATTTCATGGCACTTCTGTTTTTATTATCCTTTTTTCTTTTTCTATTTTTTTCATAATGAGTCAAAAGGATCTTGACAGGCACACTTTGACATTTGAACAAGTATCTAGAGCCAAGAAAGCCAATAGCTTGTCAAGATATTACTCGTTATTTTACTCTTTAAACACGACATATGAAGACGAAATGGACGACGAACTCGTAAAGACACAAAAGAGACTACATGACTTGAAGGGTGGTATTTCAAAGCAATCAAGAGCCAATTTTTTACTTGAAAAGGATGTTCGTTTTTTGGATTCTCGGATAGCTTTGTTGATTGAAAATAGAAAAAGCTTGGATGATGTATATATCATATTCAAATTTATGCTCTCTATCTAAACACATATATAAATAGCACAGCAGTGCCACCATGTCTGCACGCCAATCGAACGAACAAAACAATGAAATTCATTTTACAGAGGAGCAACTGCAGAGCTATGGAAATTTATTCTTTCTTCTTCAAACCGAATGTCATCATATTGCATCACTTTTCTGCTTGGTTTGTCCATCGGAAATAGACAACTTACTTCAAACAGTCATGTTCACCCTCTATGGTAACCAACTTGATCGTAGAGAAGAGCATTTGCTCCTGATTTTGTTTCAGGTAAATACAGAAAGAAAAAAAAAGAAGCCTAAACTAACAAGATATCACTAGAATGTATTAGCAAAACAATTTGAAGCTTCTTCTGATGCTTCTCTTTTAAGAGCTAATACACCCGTCTCACGTATGCTTACAGCTTACACTAGAAGAAGCTTAGGACAATCGTATTTAAAACAGGTATTGTCAAAGGGTATTAGTAAAATTGTAGAGGATGACGATCTTAATTTACAAATAAACCCACTCAAGGTTTGTGTTACCCCTTGCTATCACGTCAACCAAGAAATAATCAACTGCCTTCATAGGTATATGACGAACTAATTACTAAACTAGAGCAAAAGGGTTGCTCAACGCATGGCTATTCCAAGAGTGTCACTTATGAAGAGGCTGCATCGCATCCAGAAGTACAAGCGATCATAAAACCCCGGTTAGACCTCCTGATACAAATAGCAAGTGAATTTTTGATGACAATCATTTCCTCGATCGACCAGGTCCCTTATGGCATACGATGGGTATGTAAGCAAATCCGCTCACTGACAAAAAGAAAGTACCCAGACATTTCAGAGTCTACACTGTGTTCACTTGTTGCAAGCTTCTTCTTTCTTCGATTTATAAATTCTGCTATTGTTACCCCACAGGCACATATGCTTACAGAAAAGATGCCTAGTAAGAACTGCAGAGTAACCTTGACATTAGTAATGTACTACTTATTTTAATTGTTTCCATATGTCTAATATATTTTTATAGATTGCAAAGTTACTCCAAAACCTTGCAAACAAGCCTTTGTATGTAAAAGAATTCTTTATGACTCCAACTAGCTCCTTTGTGGTGAATAACAAACAGCGAATGAACCAATTCTTGAATGATCTTTGTGACGTGAGCGACTTTTATGACTGCCTGGAACTGGATGAGTACATGGCTCTCTCCAAGAGCAACATGAGTATCCAAGTAACGCCCAATGAACTCTTCAACCTACATTATCTTTTATCGCAACATATCAACATATTAGCACCCGATCCTCAAGACCGACTGAGGATACTTGTGGATACGCTCGGAATGCAAGCGCCCCAACAGGTTCCTCGAAAATACAACACACCTATCACACTACCGCTAGTCAGCCGATGGGCGACGGACCTATTATCAAAGCAAGGAAACCTTTTATTGACCTTGCCTGCCCTGGATATGAATCGACATGATATTCTTTACATGGAAACCAAACTGATACTAGTACAAATCATTCGCTCTTTCCCTCAAACGGTAAGGTATCTTGATACATTGGACCTTATATCTATCGCAAATATAGCAGCTCATGCGCAGAGCGTACAATGGGTGCATAAAGGAATTAGAGCACAGTTCTTATTGAAAGATCTTTTGGAAGTATTATCTGATGCGACCTTACTGGTGCAAGAAATTAAGCAAGAACTGATTCATCTGGGTGACCTCAAACAGAGCATGCTTTCAGAGATTGCTTCACTTGAGAAAATACTCAAGGCGCTTCAAGATCACAATAGATATCTCACAGGCCAGCTACAGAGCTATAAAGCCTATTTACAGAACGCACGTATGCAAAACTATCTCTCTAGCCCAAGTAAGATGGATATTCTGTGCATTAAAAACAGAAGAAAGAACGAAGACGGCAATAAACGAAGGACGCGAGCAACTTTCTTGCTGAAAAGAAGGATACAACCTGTAGAGGCGCCTCTTAAATATACCTATCGAGATCTCGTCAAGGACGGTGTCATCATGAGTTCAGAGATACCTAAATGCTTCAGGGATCGCTTGTTTTTACTATTTTGTTCGCCAACAACAGGAGTTTACGTGTTATCATTTCATCATAAAGAACGGGAAAAGCCCATAGTAGAAATTGATCTAAGACTTGACGATCTTTTAGAAATGGTAAGCATTTATTATGGTTTTTTTTTTCTTTTACTGATGATGCATTTTAGCAAAAACAACAGACTCAACAACTTGACCTGGTTTACATTAAGCTTAATGTTTGTAAACTGTTGAAGCTTTTATATTAAAATATATTTATTCTTGTGTACAAAAATAAAATAAAATAGAATTATATGCTACATGAAATTCTATTGTTACAATTGACCCAATGACTCGACAAGACTGTTGACTTGATTAACATCAGGGATATAGTATTGGGCTTCGGTCTGTTTCTTTCCAACCGTACTAGTAATAGCTTGTGGGATTTCGTTCAAGAGCGAGAACACGACTTCATCTGTCTTTCCATCACCAATGCAGAGGATAAAGTCCACAGAAGAAAGATCAAGGTCTTTCAAGATATTACGAACTGCGGTTGCCTTGTCAATAGAGGATGGTCGAAGCTCTAATGTCTTGTTACCAAGTACAATCTAATAAATACAAAAAAAGCGTCAGTTTTTGAATCTCTTTCTCCTACTTTAAAACTTACTGAGAGAGCCATATGACTCAGCAACTTTTCCAAATTGACTTGTAATTCAGTTGCTTGCCATGAGCCAAACTCGGGATCAGCGTTACGGTAATGCCAGGTAAGATTGATTTCTTTCTCTTCAATAAATGAGCCTGGCGTACGTTCAGTGTAGTGTTGGAAGAGAGGACGAATCGTTTCTTTCCAGCTGGGATCCACTTGTTCGACCAGGCAGTACCATTTGTTATCCTCTTCCTTGATCAATTTAGCTTCATTAGATGCAGCCACTGGGTTGATCTTGTCGCGAATGTTCGCAGGATGTTTATAGAAGCAACCATGTTCGGCAGAAAGGCCCACACCAGTTGATTCGAACCAACTATCAAGGTGGTGACGAGAACGACCAGAAAGGATATAGACATATGTATCAGGCTGAGAGGCCAGTGTCTTTAGATGACCAAGCACAGTTTGAGAAGGCTTGGCAAACTCTGGCAGCTTATGTGTTGTCGTCAGTGTGCCATCATAATCAAGCAAGATCAACTTTTTCTTCTTGGCCTCCTTTGCCTTACTGATGACGGAGGATGCATCCAATGGGGGGATAGACATACGTTGGCCGAATTCCTCGCTTACACGACGCAACTCATTGACGAAACTGACACCCCAATAAGCGGCTGTGTATTTGGTGACGTAGCGGTATAGCTTCTGGTGGTTTGCCTTTCGAATATCTTCAGGCATTGTCACTGCTTCATGGATAGCGTTGGCTAATTCCTCTGTATTCCAAGGGTTGACGATGATGGAGCCGTTAAGAGACTGAGCAGCACCGGCAAATTCGGAAAGAATGAGAACGCCGTGATTCTGTTGCTGAGAGGAGATGTACTCGTAAGATACCAAGTTCATACCATCACGTGTAGAAGACACAAGACAGACATCGGAAGCAGCATATAAGGCAACCAGTTCATCAAATGGAATGGAACGGTGCATAAAGTGAATAGGAACAAATTCAACGGTGCCATATTGACCATTGATACGACCTACTAGCTCGTTGATAGTGCTTCTCAAATGTTGGTACTCTTCGACATCTTCACGAGAAGGAATGGCTAATTGAACAAGCACCACTTTACCCACCCATTCGGGATGTTGGCTTAGAAACACCTCCATAGCATGCATCTAAGATATACATGTGAGCAACAACAACAAAAAAAAAAACTTGGGAAAGAAAGCTAAAGTTACCTTTTGTGGCACACCCTTGATATAATCAAGACGATCAACGCCTACGATAACTTTGCAATCACCAAACCTACTCTTCAGCTGCTGAATGCGGCTCTGAACCTTGTTTTCCTTTAGAGCGTCTGTGAATTTTTCAGGATCGATACCAATAGGGAAAGTGCCGACATGAATATATCTTCCTTCAAACTCAACACCGTTCGGCATAGTAGATAAACCAAGGATACGGGTACAAGAAGACAAGAAGTGACGGGCATAATCATAAGTGTGGAAGCCGAGAAGGTCACTCTCTAGAACGCCTAATAGAATTTCCTTTCGAACGGGCAAGATTCTATGATTCCATTGAAAATTAAAATTCCGTCTTTATTCCATGTTTTTCTATCTTGTTTCTCTGCTTACCTGTAAATTTCACTACTCGGGAAAGGTGTGTGTAAGAACCAGCCAATCTTGATGTTCTTGGTGGTTAACTTTCGAAGCATGGCAGGCAGTAACATCAAGTGATAATCTTGAATCCAGACAAGGTCTCCATCTTGCACGATCTTGACGATAGCTTCGGCAAACAAGGTGTTTACCTTTTGATAAGCTTCCCACCATTCTTCATTGAAAGAGATTTCTCCTGGATGATAATGGAAAAGTGGCCAAAGGATACTTTTTAAAAAGAGTTTTAATATAGAGTGTACGCGTGTATATGCAACATGTTACCTGTTTGAAAACCCATTGTAATGATGCTCTGCTAACTCGTGATCAACAAAGACGGGCATGGTGGATGTTTCATTTAATAATCTTTCTTCGAGTTTACTACGTTCATCTTGTGGTACATCCAAACCTATTTTTTATGGTTCTATGATTAAAACAATTCTATATACATCACATCATAAACTTACCAGGCCAACCGATCCAAGTAAAAGACATCATCTTTTTGAGACCACTTAATGCTGCAACTAAACCTCCAGAAGACATCTTGAATGCAAACTCATTTGTCTTGGGATCTTTGTTTACAGTGACAGGCAATCGATTGGAGACAACAAGTAAACGAAGGTTCTTATCGTTATTATTATCACTTGACATATTAGTTTGACGCGTAATTAAAAGAGAAGAAGAAAGGAAGAAAGTTTACAGAAAAAAGAAAAATAAAATAAAATAGAAAAGAAAAAAAAGGAAAAAAAAAAATCGGGTTCTCTGAGAGAGTAGTAGTTGCTATTGTTGGGTCAGTGACTGCCCGTGTAAAAATGACATATGAAGCAAAGGGTTTGATGGTGTAACTGTTTACTGCAGGAATCTGTTTTAGAATCGGTCATTCAATATTAATTTAAGTACCATTTGCATTGACGCTATCATTACGTAGTTGCTCCCTTTTGTACGGAACTGATTTGATCTTTGATAATGAAAAAGTAAAAAAGATGTGCATTTATAAAGTAGACATGGACTGAACCTCTAAAGTGAAGTGGTCATGTTACCTTTGATCGATAAAGAAACTGCTCTTTTTCTTTATTTGGAACAGATTTCTAGAGCTAATCATGACTTAACGTGACAGTCAGGCCAAGTCACCAAATGATGGTTGGGTTTGTTGCTGTTTTTGGGGAAATTAGTGAACCAGCTGATGTTTAGCACTCTCAGGTACGGAGTAACCATCGGTTGTAAGGAGGAGGAAGAAGATAATATGTTTATTCTGATGGCAAATGCACGAAACAGAAAGCTGTAGATGAAAAAAAAAAAAAAAAAGAGACTGGGTCGGGCATGGAACTAAAAGAGCTGGGGCCATCCGAGAAGCGTTTGTTGATTTATTTAAGTATGAATTCAACAGAGAGAAAGTTGCAACACTGACAATGGATGAGAGAATCTTTAAATTCAAGATAAGCTTTTCTGTTTTACTTTTTTTGACTTATCATTGCCCGCACAAATTGTCTGCTAATCATAATTGCTAGGATATATGAATATTTACTAGTTGGACACATATCTTTCTCCTTAAAGGCGACAGGAACTCCTATATCAAGACACTTGATGTAACAGCCATTTTTGTCTGTCCATACCCAGCTAATATACTATGACGTGCCTTTAGGCAGGACATAAAGAAAATTGAGATGTTTTAAACAGGTTTGTGGTTTACCTCTAAATGATGATGGGCTAAAAGAGCTACTGTGGTATTCAAGCTTTGAGAGCATCCTCTGTTAAACACTGTGTGTCTTCTTCGTCGAAACCGTCGAATGACTTCCTGGTTTTGGATTTACTTGCGTCAATATGCTTATAAAATGCTTTAAGAACATACAGATCATGTAAGTCAATAATAATGATTTCCTTATCCACGCCACAACAGATGTAGCACTCATACGCATAGCATGAATATATGAGGTTGCTGATAAATAGACAGCGCATTTACAATTATGAAGCAACAGTAAAAATTAACCACACACTCTACCTTTTTTTGCATGAAATATAAACCCGATGATGTATTGAGAGAAACTACATGCCCAATGTTAGGCTTATGACAAATGTGGTTTCATAGCTAATCATCAGGTTAATCATAATTTAAATAGCAGTAAGAAAGGACTATTTAGAACAAGTTCTTCAACAGAAAATCGTATCATATTACTTTCTAACAGTTGTAATATTAGAGCTACTACTAAAGTAATCCATTTTCGCATAGGGAGATTTATGGTGCACTCCCTCGCAAGCTATCAAACTGACCACAAAAACACTTCATTATCATATAACGCGTCGTGCCCAACCGTTATTGGCCATTATAATCCTGTTTGCATATAAAAGATGCTGTTTGTAACAGTGAGCTTTCTCTTTCTTTCCTTTGTGCTGTCATTCCTATATATCATAAACGTGATTACTTTGGGATTCGGTAGTGTGTCAAGAATCTTCCTGCTTTCATGAAACATCAGCGAAGAAGGGGGACTTTCTTGATGTCATCCGGCATTACAAGCAAATCAGCCCTCATTATAGCGCAGAAGTAATATATAGACTAATTAAAGACGATTTAGAATTCATTCAAAGTGCAAAAGGATCAAATGTTCGAAAAGAATGCGCAATGCTATTGTCTGACCTACAGATAATATTATTAAAAGTAAGTAGTACTGTGTATTTTGTTTTGCTTATTTAATGTCATTTTCTATATTGATGGGCACTTCTATGATAGATATTTTTGTCTCTCAGCAATAGTGAGCAACAACCTAGTACATCAAATGCTGATGTACTAAGAATTACCAATCAGAGCGATAATGCAGCTATAGAGATAACTAAAGAATAAAGCATGAAATTTTCTAGTTAAAGAAGAAATGAATAATAACTATGTATTATACTTGTAGTCAAACATAACAGTACCCGAGGAGAGGCTTAGAACGCTTTCTGGTTGCAAATGGATCCTATCAAGTGGCTAATGTGTAGAAGGTGTACTTTATGAACTTAGAATAGATTGTATCACGGAGCATCTTTGTCATTCTTTTATTGTTGACCACTCAGACAAGACATATATCGTCAACAGCATTTTCACTCAGCAAGCGCTGACAGAGCTAGCAGAGACTTATAGCAAGTCATATCCTGAGCCTTCTAAAGAATTCTTCGACTTTTTGAATACATTCAACAGAAGAGGTGCCAAAGATCTTCGTCAATCAATATTTGCCAGTCAATCTTGGGATACTGAATATGATAAAGAGCTACACTGCGATTACGATTGGGCAAGAAACATGGTATATAGTCTTTCAAGATTATACGAAGCTGGAAGCTTGGAATATCCACATTTAGAATAATGGTATAACATCCATGTATGGCGAATGATTGGTACGATGTTTGATAACATAGACAAGGTGGATGTGCCAATGACCCCTTTTGGATTCTTGCCTCTCTCATCCATCCTTCATCATCGGGCAATGCCATCATCATGCCTCGCTGTTCAATATCAGACGAAACAAGTAAAAGAAATGAATGAATGAATCCTAACAGACTAAGTGATATAAACCTATATTATAAGTTCAAATACTAAAAGTAATGAATAGACAAGACATAACGGCTCTTATCTGGGACTCCATATCTCTTACATGGTAAATATGACGACTCTATACTTACTACATAGTAAGGATTTAATACTTATGGCAATGGCAGTAGCTACATTACAACATTACTATATTATTACCAGCCTATAATAAAGCCATACAACATAGCCATGTCATAAACAACATAACTATCATATAGTCATGCTTCTTTTGATAATGTATTCTCATCTAATATAAATTTTCTCTTTTCTTCCTTCTCCTTCACAAAGCGCCTATTTTGTTAGTCATCGTCTTTCTGTTCCTTTATAAAATAAAGCTTAATTCGACCAAATTCAATAAAACAACTGTATAAGATAGATAGTTTCAATAATGGATCTTTAGCTTGGCTGCAGACAGTAATGAAAGGACTCATCCGAAAATAGTCATTGAATGACCCTTATTGCTTGCAAAGCTGACCTGTAGCTATCAACGGTGAAAGTTTCCAGTAGACATGATCGAGATTCGACTATGATATAGATTTAAAAGTAACCAAGTTATTCATTTTTCAAGCAGATTTGTATGTACTCAGGAAGCATAAAAGACCAAACATTGACTATACGATCACATTCAAATAACACGTGGCGCCTAGACTTGGCAAATCAGTACAGTAATCATCTAGGATTCACTAAGAAAGGACATGCTCAATATTAGATTAGATTACAAGATGTCACAATTGAGACAATGCCAAGGGTTCCGGGCGGACTATTGCACAAGATTGGAATACTTGCAGGAAGGTACATGATCATTCTTTGAACCGTGTTATTAGGAAGAAGTCAAAATAAACGCGACTATATGACATAAACGACTGGGGCAGTCAATGAGACCACACATTATATGAGTGTCAATTCTTGGTACAACCAAATATTGCCAAAAGAGAAAAAAAAAAAGTAAAACCGGATACAGCGAACGAATCTTAAACAAAATGTTTGGATATAATCATTCAGAGCGAGTTTTGTATTGAGTCAAAATAGCGCACTGAAAAGCCACTGATAGAAATGAGATGTCCTGGATATTGCGTGCTTCATATCGCAGAGTGCTTATCTATGTGAGGCTTTTCGTATAAAGCTTTCGCAAACATCTCGATTTCCACGCTGATGTTCCCAATATGATGAATTGATCTATCTTGACTATGTTTTCACACGTAAAAAAAAGTACATTGTAATGAATACAGTCCTCTTAAAATGGTAACTTTTGATTGTTACACCTAATGATATCAGCAGAAGAAGGGGGAGAGTACTAAGCAAAACATGTTCTTGTCTATTAAAGGGTGGCGATGCGATCAAAGTGGCAAACGTTCTCTCTCTCCTATGCCCTTTATAATATAAAAGAGAAAGAAAGGAGGGGAAAAGGGGAGAGATTGAATAGAATGAAATAAAAATCTGTAACGCAATGTGTACAACTGGATGTGAAAATGATATTCCCTAATTCGATAAATAGTTGTTTTTTTGCCCATATTGAACAAATGTAAGCTGTTATTTTTATGTCATAGACTAAACAAAAGAGACAGACAAAGTGTAGTAAAGTCTCTTTTGGCGCTAATAAATATATTAAAGAATAACTTATTCTTACCTCCCTCTTCTTCTCTCTATTCTCTTTCCCCTTCATGGTTCGCACTTTATAAAAAGGGGGGGAGAACAATTCACGTGAACCCCCATTGCTTTCACTTTCTCTTGGTTGCTTTTCCCTTTTAAGAACTCCGCCTGGAGATATATAGCTCATCTTTTTTTTTTTTTTACTCTTTCTGCATCCTTTTTCTTCTTTATTTTCTTTTTCTTGTTTTATATACCCTTTATTCTTTCATTATGCCAGCTACCATGACATTTTCTACTATGAATAATTACTATGATCCAGTTATGAATGAATATTGTAAAGTACGTCCAGATTATCGCAAGACAAGGCACTCTAGCTTAATTATAGATAGACAGCGTAGAGGTATGAGGCCTGTAAGATCTACTCAATCATTAAAATATCATCCTCACTCGCAGCTTAGAAAAGGTAAGGCAAAGCATGTAAATATTAGATATCAACTAAAAACACTGAATAGACTTTATACACCTACTTCCATATGAAATCATTTTTCAAATCATATCCTATTTAGACATTCAAACACTTTGTAATCTATTTACAGTTTCAAAAGCATGGTACAGAATCGCACGATCTAACGAAGCATGGAAAATGCAATTTTATAATACATTTTATGTAAAGTCTGACTTTTACGACCAATCATTCGACTGGCAGCATATCTATAAACAGCATCACATCTTAAACACACGTTGGACCAGAGGACAGGTTGTGACACACTATTTGATTGGACATCTCGATAGCGTTTACTGCTTACAGTTTGATAAGAATAAACTCATTACGGGTAGCCGGGATAGGTCGATCAAACTATGGGATTTGAACACCTATCAATGTCTTCATACGCTCTATGGACACGACGCCAGCGTGCTTTGTTTAAAATATGACAATCGGATCATGATATCTGGATCATCTGATACGACGATTATCGTGTGGAGTATGCAAACACTTCAGCCCATCACGCGGCTTTATGGCCACACAGCCGGTGTACTCGACGTTTGTTTTGACGATCGACACATTGTCAGTTGTTCCAAAGACGGTACGATCCGCATATGGGATATTTTCACTGGTCAGTTATTGCGCACCCTGTTAGCTCATAGAGGACCTGTGAATGCGATTCAGTTGGTTGACAATCGACTGGTCTCAGCCTCGGGGGATGGGCTCATCAAGATGTGGGATATTACAACTGGAGAATGTTTACGTAAATATGTCGGTCATACAAGGGGGTTAGCTTGTGTCAAGTTTGATGGCAAGAGAATTGTCAGCGGATCGAACGATAAGACGATCAAAGTCTGGGATGCAGAAGTAAGATGCATGTTTGTATACAATTCATAAGCTCATTGCTTTAATAGACTACACAATGTCTCTTGACATTAGAAGGGCACACAGACCTTGTGAGAACGCTTTGTTTTGATGACAGCCGTATTATTAGTGCAAGCTATGATCAGAGTATACGTGTTTGGGATATACAGTAAGTTATTTGTGCGTAATAAAAATGTATAATAATGCTGATCTTCATAATAGAACAGGAGCATGTTTACTCAACTTTCAAAGTGGACATTCAAGCTGGATATTTGATGTTCAATTTGATGCAATGAAGATCGTTAGCGCCAGCCAAGATCAGCGTATTTTAATCATGGACTTTACGACAGGATTGGATACCAATTACTTTTAATAGTGTGTAAATAAAAAGAACTGTGGTTTTTATGCTTATAAAATGTTATCTGTCAAATGTACATATAATAATGATCATCCGTTGGATATTTTATAAACTCGATACAGTCAACAAACATAACGCGTAAGCCAATGTGGTCCATCTTGTTTCTAATATACGTATATATATATGTGTGTATACGCAATGACTTTATTTTTCTCACCATGTCTGATTGTGTGAAAAAGTACTACGGATTGACACATACTATAGTTTGAATATGTTAGAATCTGTGAGGGCAATCTGAGCTCTCAACTCATTCATGCAACAATTGTCTATATTGAGAGAGATCTTCTTTTTTTTCAGTGACCGATTTACTTGCTAGATCCAATAGACTTAATAGATCCAAGAGATCCAAAGGGCTGGAACGTGCTTCTATTTTTCATAGTTTCCATTAAAGTAGCATTTTTAGAAAAAATAAAAGAAATCTTGTGAGTCCAACATCTAAACCTACCCTAAATTATTTACCTTATAATCAACCCATACAATATCATAAAATCTCTCTCTCTCTTTTTACAGTTTTTTCATTCAATTTGCCGCAGCATGTGTGTGTGTGTGTAAACGCTTACTTTAACAGAAAAAAAAATTCAAAACTTGACCTCACAAGTGTCAATTGGTAAAAAAAGGCAATTAAAGCCTTGAAAAATGACTAGTAAAAAGTCTCCGAAATTCTACAGCATGGAATTGAATGCTTCCAAGTGCTTAGTAGTCCCTAAAAGAGAAACTTAAACATACCTGGATATGGTATCAAAAGTTTCTTTGACATTTTAAAAAGAAGACGACAGATCTAAATTAGGTATAAAACGGAGAATGAAAGTCAGTACTAGAATTAAGTTCCGATTTGTGCCCACATGATTTGCATAGAAAAAACAGAGATTCAAATTATTTCTCACTTTTTCTTTCTCCTTTCTCTTTTACACACGCACACATAAACATACGCTTATACGTAAATATATAAAACAACCTATTTTTTCAGAGAATAAACAGTACCCATTTATTTACTTTTTAGTTCTTATTTTATATTCAGTGGCGTTAAAAATGTATAATAGCAGCAATAATGAACAAGATAACAACAACAACAATAACAATAATGGTCAATTGACAGAAGATCAATCAGATGTATTACGATTTTTATCAACTGATAATGATCCTATAATGGATGATAGTACAAATATCGATACGCAAGCCCTAATGATGAATATGTTTCCATTATTAGATCATCCTTTAGCTGTACCGCCAACAACTGTACAATCTCAACAACAACAACAATCATCGCAGCCACCAGGTTTATTTCCTTTTTTTTTTTTTTATAAAGAAGAAATACTGAACAATTGATGTACATAGACTTTTATAACTTTGATCTATCTGAGCAAACACAACAACAGCAACAACAACAACAATATACCCCTCCTCCCGATGACACGTTCTATTCACAACAAGCGTTCATCTCACCCTCGAGATTCAATCAAAGACGACACTCAGTCGCTGTAGGAGTTGAGTTTTTTAATAACAATCAGTCATTTCATTCTGCGCAGTCTATTCCGTTCGCAGTCGATCACCGAGGTTCATTACCAGATATATATCAACAGCAACAGCAACAAGATAGATTCGGCTCGTCATCGGTTACTCATCCACCACAACCTCATCCAACGATTCAATTTGAACAACTGCCTTGGTCTAGAAACGAATCTAGCGTGACAAACAATAGGAAAATGAATGAACCCGTGAGACACAGACGCTTTCTGTCTCAACAGTTTGATATCCCTCCAACCATAGGTCCGCCTATGTCGGATGTGCCAAGCAGACGCTTGAGCGTTGCTTCTCCAAATGACATCTCTGTGTGGAATAAGATGGTCAGCAATAACAATCTTACTAGTAACACCATGAATGATATCATTGAGGAGACTAAAGTCAGCGACAGTGACGATCAGACGAATAACCCATCCACTGCTGCCGAAGACGAGGATGGTAAGCAAGATGGCAAACGAAAACGGCCTCGAGGGGAACCATCGTCTGGAACGACCGATGGAATCAAGCAGGAGAATAATGATGATCAAAAGTACCCAGAAGATTATCCAATCATTACAGAAGCTGATATGCAAGCTGCCGAAAAGGACGCAAATGCCATTCCTAGACGTCAAAAATTAAGATATGAAGGTGACGAGTATACACCAAAATGGGTTAGATACACAGGCCAATCAAAAGAGGGTTATTGTGATACCTGTCAGCCAGGAAAATGGTTACAATTGAAAAATAGTGCTTACTGGTACCATAAGCAGTTTTTTCATGGTATCTCTTCTGTATCGGGTAAACCGTTTCAACAGCCCTTAGAACAAAGACCAGGCGAACATGATATACTGGAAGGATTATGTCATCAGTGTAAAGAATATGTTCCGATTTGTAACTCAAAACGTAAGAATAGCGTGCTTTGGTATAGACACGCTCATAAGGTAAATGGTGGTTATAGTTTATAAACAACTGACTCATCCTTTTCTTTAGTGCCATATATATGACAGGCCAAAGCCGAGAATCGGTAGTAGCGTGTCCATTGCGACGACAAGTGGTAGTAATAATGGTACTGTAAGTCGACGCAACTCTATTTCTGTACAGCAACAATGCTCTCAACCCCATTTACAACCACAAAGCCTGCAACCACCGTTGCAACCACAATCTGAACCACAGCCTCAGTCAAAAAAGAAAAAGGCGCTTGTAAATGAATGAATCAGATAATAATAATAAACCGTTACACTTTATTCACTGATAAAAAAATGATAATTTCAGACAACAAAGTAAAACAACAATTAATAACAAAAGAGCCCATCAGAAGCAAAAGAATGACATTTAAAAGAAATGATTAGTACATCAGTTATTGACATTGATATTAAATGCTTACATTATAAAGAAGAGAGTTTTATGAGAAAAAAAAAAGAGATTATTAATATCTTACCTGAAGTGCATCATGGGTTGGGCTAGCGATAGCCAACCCGGAAAGAGCAAGAAAAGAAAAAGAAAAGAAGCAAGCCAGAGAAAAGAGAAGCGAGCAAGAAAGAAAGTGGATGGGACCAAGGTTTGGTAAGAAGCAAGCTACTCGGGTTAGCTTCGATTGTCACCTATAATACTACATATCAGTTTCTTACAAACTAAAGAATATAGCATACCTTAGGGCTAGCTAGCGAATAGCTGGTCTTACTTTTTGGTCTAAAGAAGAAAAGAAAAGAAAAAGGAGTTAAGGCCAGACTATTTATATGAAGTCTAACAACTTTTTTCAGTTACATGTTATTCATAAGTGTTGACCACATTTATCTTTTCTCAAAAAGACAAAATTCATTGTCTTTTAATAATAAAGAAGACATAGAAAATCAAATAAAGTGTAATTGTTATTGGTTTTAAATTGTATGCGAATAGTTTCTGAAGTGTATAAATATATATATATTTAAATGCTTTATTTACATTCACCACGTATCCAGCATGTTGATGAGCTCTTTAGTATATTTTGCAATGTCATAAGATTCTTGAGCAAGATTTCTTTTTGCTATCGTATTCGGTACTTGATTGCTATTGGAAAACGATGTATCCCTTACATTCACAATCTTGTCGTTGCATTTTTTAAGATCCTTTAAGATGGTTGTGCCTCGAGCCTTGTATTTATCATGATAAGTAAGTGTCTTTTCTGATACATTGATGATATTCGATACAATGTTTATAATGGATGTAATAATGTTAAATAAGCCTTTATCGTTAGATCTTAATGCGCTTAATAAGTTTTGTACAGATGCAACAATCTGGTCAGTCTCTTTTTTTAAGAATTGCTATAATAAAAAAAAAACACGGTAAAATAAATAAAGCTAGTTTTAATGTATGTATGTTGTTGACTTTACAGATAATTGATGTGGGTTCAGTATGTCATTTGTTGCTGTTGCTGTTCTAGTTGAAGATGGTCCTATTGTTTTATCACTTGCAATCGATCTCATGCCTAACAGTTTCACAAGATCAACAATTGTCATCGTAAGTGTAATGGCCGCTGCATCCACTAAACTAACAGGCGTAATCCCCATGCCATTGGCAAAACTCGTGGCTGCTGACAGTAGGCTGGACAGTCCTGTTGAAAATCTCTTTTTGATTTCATATAGACTGGACTGGTCTGCCTCAGATAAACCTGTCTTGACTTCATATTGTTCTACCTCGGTCGTAATTGATTTACATGCCATCACAATTGTCCTCATTGTAGTCAAGACTTCGGATGGCTTGGTCGATCGAGATGTTCTCATTAATTCATCAATCGCAGTCTGATACTCTATTATATATTGATGTCCTATTGCTCCATTCGATGTTGGTTTCAGAAAGAACTCTTTTGATATATCATTGTGATCGAATTGCATGGATCTCACTTTATAATTCCTAAGCTCCATACTGATACCCTCGTATTTGGTCTTCCATGATTTTGTTTCTTCTGTTAATGACTGTATTGTTGCATCCGCTTGTTCCTTTTGGATCCTTAAACTTTCGTTCTTTTCTGATAAACTCTTGAGTTCTTCAATCAATATTCTAATCTCGTTTTTGACTTCTTTCACTGCCTTTTAAAATAATCAAAACTCGTTTTCTTTTATCCGTCCTCACACTTACTTGCTGTTGTTCTTCATGTTCGTTTAATAATTTGTTATATCTTTCCTCCAATTGTCTATATTCATCATTCGCTTTCTATTCTATAATCAATATCATTACCGTAGCATCAATATATACACTTACATAATATTTTGTATCTGATCCATTAGGTATCCTGGTATCCTATGCAAAAATAATTCATACCTTTCTTTCTTGTATATCCGAAAAAAAAAAATAATACCTCTGATGATAATTCCAATTGCTTGATTCGCTTTGCCATGGCCGATATTTTCAATTCATATTCATATCGCATATTTTCCAGTTCTGTTGAGCTATTTTTCTATTAGGTAATTAATTAACGTCTCTCTTTTTCTTTCTTTATTGACACATACATTGATTTCTGTTGAATTTTCCGTCCGAGGTTTCACCATATTGCCTAAATCTGCCATCAGACTATCCAAATTTTCTGTTACAGGTGGTGGAGGCATTGATGGTTGTTGTCGATGTTGTTCATCATCCGAAAAGTCTATTGATTCAACACTCATCATGCCTTTGACTGGTACAATATTGGTCGACTGACTTGGCTGTGCTTGTGGTTCTGCTTTGGTCGGCCTCGGCACAGGCGGTGTCTGGTATACACGTGTCAATCATTAATACATTTATATATATATATATATATTTGTTACTTACTTGCTCAGTCATGATAATATGTGAATATCTTCGTCTCAATTCATGATATACGTCACTCGCAAGATCTCTAAACCTTGAGCTTGGAAGGGTTGCCAACTTTTGTCTTGCTTGGTTTCGTCTTGGGTGAAAGTCTTCTCGGACTGGTAAAAATGATCCTAAAGAAAAGTTCAGACAAAATACAAGTTTTTTCTAAAGCGCCTTACGGTGATTATCAGAGTTTCTTCGTATAAGTTCGTCATAAACATCTGTTGCCAATTCGTGAAATTGTAAATTGTTTAGCCTTGACAACTTTTGTCGAGCTGTTGATCTCGTAGGTGGTACACCTTCTGATGCCTCTATACAGACAAGTTTAATATCTCTCTCTCTTTTATGTATATATATATACAGTACCTTTGGCTAATATGAATGAAAGATATTTCTGTAATTCTACAAAGTAAATCTTTGCTGAAGTCTCTTGAATAGACGAAGTAGTTTGTCTACTAGAAGCCGAAAGTGCAGAATATGTGGTCGATCCTGTTGACCTATTCTTCGACATTATATGAAAGGAAAGGAATGAGAAAAAAGAAACAATAAAGAAAAAAAAGGGGATTAATTTGTAGACATCAAAGGGGTTACTATGTTTAGAGTAGTAGATGAGTTTAAATTATTTAGAGAACTGTAGTTTCTGGAAAATGTGTGACCAAATACCATTGTGGTTATCAATAGAACAATGGCAAACTAGATATCTTGATGATCTTTATGATACTCATCAATATAGAGATTTTTTATGGAAGTAGATCAGATAAAGGTATATAAACATAATATATGTTGTCAGTGATAAACAAAGGGTATGCTATCCCATATATTAACAAAGAAAAGAACTTTATGACCCTTAGTGATCGACAAGACTAAAGATACAAAGGTTCATCCCTTATTTTCGATGGTAATGTGATTTTGAAGCTATTGATAATGGTATAAAATAAAAAAACTGGTTTCTTGCAAGTCCGTTTATACATGAAAGCTCCGTGATTGGAGCTTTGGATGGTAATGGCTCACGTGAACAGTTTAGAAAGTGTCCTTTTTGTTCCTGGCCAAAGTAGTCCGATAGCTTATGGAGTATATGTATGAGAATATAAATTTAAGTGGTTTATATAGGTAAGTTCTTTTATATTACAATCAGTTCAAATCATTGTGTGGTATTGTTTTACTAGAGTATTCAGGCTATTTTTACACACTGGCTTTACTTAATCGGCCTATCTCATCTAAAATATCTCTTGCTTGTTCATGGTACTATAAAAGTGTAAGATAAGACGTTATTGAGAATATTCTGTAAGCTTACAGGATGGCTCATATTGAGAGATGTGATAGCATATTGTTCAGCATCATGTAGCTGATTCTTTGACATGGCATATCTTGCTAACTGTATACTAATGTCTGCAGTTATTTCATCAATGGCATTCTATAGACATACAAGAGTTAATATAAAAAGCTTACATAACAAAATATTACCTCTTGAACTGAGCGTTGCCAGATCTTGTGGTAAAAGTCAATGGCTATATCAAGCCTTCCTCTTCTCTTGAATATTTCTGCTATCTGTACCATTTCCGATCTATCTTTCAATCTATCACATGCCTCAGCTCTATGCTTATAGTTCAACGCTTCATCATGTTGTTTTAATACTTCATAACATCCAGATAGAGCTGCCCACATTCTACTATCTCGTGGTCGTAAATTAGTGGCTTTATGGTAGTAGTAGAGTGCATCATATGGATATTTCATGACTTCATAGACTTGGCCCAGTCCAAACCATGACCTGTAATCTCGGTTGTTGACCTCTTTCAAAGAATAGAGTAAGATATAAAGTTAGAGCGGATACAATCATATGACTTACCCACTGCACGCCTATAACACTCAATAGCTGCACTCAGATCTTGAAGCTCGAAATAACTGTGGCCTAACAAAGTCCAAGCAAGATGGTAGCTTCTATTTAACTTGATGGCCCTTTTGAAATACTCTACAGATTCTGCAGTTTCGTGTTTTAGAACACAATAGTTTCCTATACATACTATGAGTCATACGCAGATAACGTACATAATTATCATTTGCTTACCACGTACACAGCAGGTCTCTGGTCGATACTTGTCTATTTTCTCGCATTCCAAGGCAAGTGTACATAGTTTATGCTTTAGATTTTGTAAATAGAGCAAATTTGAAAAAACGTCCATATCGTCCAATCGAGAAGGATATGAGTTACGCAGTTCTTCAAAAAGCACAAGTGATTCATTATAGTCTAAAAATATAGAGAGAGAAAGTTAGTCTAGCAACTATAGCTTATTCGTTTGCTTTACCCATTGAATCATAATAAAAGGTTGCCCATTGAGATAAAACATAGGCACTACGAGAAAAATATTGATCCAAAGGGTCCATGATATCCTTAAAGAAGTTGCCAGGTTGATTTAAATCAATGCACAACTTTGCCAAAAAGAACTCTTTCATGACACTCGTCTCGAACTCTCGATTCAATAAGGCTCTCAGGTCCATAAACATTTTTTTAGTCTGCACTAGTGTCGCCAGCTCTACCCATGCAGACCAGTTATACTGATATTTACGAATGGATTCTAATAATATGGCGGCAGCTCTGAATGCCAGCTGCCGCTTTTTCAATACAATACCGTACAGATACAATCCAAACGCATCTAATCTCCCATGCTCATAATCCTCATGTAGCTCTCGATAGATGGACTCTAGTTCTGCATTATCTGCTCTCGTCTGTTCTGTCGCTCCCAGAACGTCCTGACTGAATTCTTCTTTTCTCTTTTCGCCTGCCTAATAAAAAAGCAGCTTGAAAAAATTATTATACAACCTTTCTATTGCGCTATTCCTTCTGATTGTGTCTACCAAATATTTTGCATAAAGCCTTAGAAAATAAAGCTTGGGATGTTTAGATTGACCCAAGACATCCATGACGCTGTGAAAGTGTCGAATGTTGAATAGAGTCTTTGCATACTGGTACAGGTTATAATCTCGTTCTGAAAGGGGTGGTAATGATGATTCATAGTCTGTATGATAAGTTGATATTGTTGGTATATGAACTTCATTTTGTGTGAATGGAACTTTGTCATCGAGAAAGTCGTCCTTAATACCATTCAACACTTCAGCTGCCCTAAGTGACAATCATTTTAAATAATTGTTATAATTGTCATTAGCTTATTTTACCATTTAGAAGCATAAAATAAGCCTCTTTCTGAACACACAATGATAGATTGTTGTAATTGTACTTTAAAAGCTTGAATGGAATCGTCAGTTAAAATCATTGAAAAAAAAAAAAAAAACACGGGAACAAGAAAGAACGCGTCTGTGAAACGAGAGAACATAATTTTATTTTAAAGCAAAATTTTAATACAGCAGCCCATAAACTGTTTTTTTGTTTTGCTGCCCTTTAAAGTCATATAAAAATAATCAAGATAAGGAGTGGACGTATTGTCGCATTGAGTTTTTTTTTTTGCGCGTTTATCTGTGTATATGCGCGCGTGTACCTGCCGCGTGCGATACACACACACATACACGCCATACAGAGCATATGTTCAATAGATGTGGGTGTAACTAAAGCCAAGGAGAGAGAAAAAGGAGTGAAGTCTTTCTTTTTTGTTGTTTACAGGTTCTTTTGTAATTCGCAATAGAGCTGGTATTCTTTCAATTTCATCTTGGTTTCTTCATGACGACGGTTATCTTCTTCCTTTTTACATTGTTGAATGAGCATCAAGATATCAGGATGAGCGTCGAATTGAGATAATAATTGGCTCCAATCTTCTTCGTGTATGGATGAGATACTTGTTCGTCGGCTGCTATTGCTAGATGATATCTCAGGCATATCAAGTGGGTGAAGTAAAGAAGTATCCGTGGTAGTAGTGGTAGATGACATATCAGCGTTAATGAAATAGAAAAAAATAAATAAATAAAAAATAGGCTCCTACTTATATAACATTTACTTCAATTTCCTTTATTAGCGGAAATCAAAGGCTAATCAGGACATATATTATTATTTTCCCGTTTTCGTGCCTTTCCAAACTGATTGATCTCCCTTTGAATAATAATTTTTATTGATTTAATGATATCACTTTAATTCCTTTATTAATTTTACTCGTAAATAGCATCAATTGATCCCCTTCGATGAGCTCTGTCTATATTTACCTTTTACACATACAAGTTGCCAAGTATAAATCCATAAAATGTCTGATTTATAAAAAAATTCCGGATCTTCCCGCCTTTTGCCCTAAT
Source organism: Rhizopus microsporus ATCC 52813 (assembly GCF_002708625.1). Taxonomy (NCBI): domain Eukaryota; kingdom Fungi; phylum Mucoromycota; class Mucoromycetes; order Mucorales; family Rhizopodaceae; genus Rhizopus; species Rhizopus microsporus. Next base: position 617,526 of record NW_019671928.1, on the reverse strand, counting down.
TTTTTTATCTTTGCAGAAAAATAAAGACCGCTTGACGTTAAGCTGAATATGTATCAAGAAAATAATTAAAAAAAAAAAGAATTGTTGACTGTCATCATCTGGAATGAAGGGACAACTTTATTGATTACACAATGCTCTGTTTATGACTTCTTTCTGTCTGGGGACTTGTTCTAGAACCGGGAAAAGGGATAAAGATAGGAACGGGCAAACATTCGTTATTTCTTGTCTGGACAATGCAACCTGCATGTGCTACTGTAAAATCCGGGAACGATATTTGAAAAGATAATAAAATAATTTTTTTAACTCACTTTTTTTCAATGATTTAGAATCCAATGAAAAATAATGAATGATAAATGATATCAAGAATATCTTATTTGTCATCATTAGCAAACTATCTAAAGCCATCTTCTCTATCAATGTATTTGTTTAACTATACTATAGGTTTTTTTAGACTCCACTCGAAGCAAATGCTTCCGTCTGTGTGTTTTCAAAGATAAGGTCGCACGTTTTTATATCTTGTAAAATCCGCACGATATTTATTTAAAAATAGCGCATCTGTATTCTATCAATACGTGGTATCAAGAAATGATTCTATTATTGATGATATCAACTGTCTTAAGAATTGATTGATTTTATATTTCTCAATCAAGAAATGAGCCAGTGTTTGTTGATATAAGCTACAAATCAGGGCGTTCATCAGATAGTAGCACAAGTTGGTCAAGGCGGGTATCGATTGACTTATCTTCAATTGCTATCTATGAGTTTAACAAACTGCAAATACACGTCATACTAAGCAAGACAAGAGGTTTAGGCCGATAGTCTTATTGTATACTCCCTCATGAGACAGAAACAAGTATTTCTGCCGACATTTAGAAAAAGTAGATTTAACAGAAATAAGGATCAGCCTCTGCCCTTAGTTTTGCCCTATGATTCGTTATTACGCCAGCTTTGAATCACGAAAAAGCCAACTTGGACAGTTTTACAAAAAAGGTGATGCAGTTCTCTGTGTGTCAATGAGGCTATTCCGATATCATCCTTTCGTTACAAAAAATCAAAAGACTTATATTCAAGGCATGCTCTCATTAGCGGTATTTACTGTAACTAGTCTTGAATATTCTTCAGATCTTTTATTATAAATTAAGTAGAAAGCATGCAAAGTGAATAGTATATATTCCTTCAATAGTAAAGTTCTTGATTTAGGACGGATTTGCTAGATCAACGTTTTTTAATCGCAAGATGCGCGTCATGTCTTTTCTTTTTGGCAACTTTGAGTTTTGTTATCACCTCATCTTTATGTTCACTCGTCAATTCAACCTTGATTGTCTTTATCTCTGCAGACAGCTTCGTCACCAGATCAGATTTGAGTAAGGTGCGTAGGTTATCCTTTAGGTTGTTGACTTTATGCTGCAAAGTATCGATTTCACGTTGTAAATCAGGAGAGCTCTTCTTGCTTTCATTTATGGCCAGAGGGTGATTAAAAGTACGCGAAAGATGATCAATTGGTTTTTCTGCTGCAACATCGCCAGCTTCCTTGACTTCTTTGAACCCAATACTCTACACGTTCGCATACCTGGTAGTATTTTGATATTTCGAGCAGAAGCAAGATTATATGATTCACAGCCTTTCTTGATTTGAGCCATATCGAATATTGAACAGAGTACAGCGCCTTTATTCGATCGTGCGTACTAGATGGAATCAATTTTGTTATTATAAAAATCTGCAATGCTGAGAGGATTGGGCTCTGAGATAAGCATCTGATATAAGGATGTAGCATTAATTTCCAGTGTCTGAAGCTGTGAGGAACGTGGTTGGGGGAAAGGCAGGCGAGTGAGCTTTGTATAGCCTGTGGCATGTAAGGTGTCGTTTGCTAATAGGCAGAATGGTACTTGAAAGCTGATTACAAAACGATTTTGTTTACCAGGTATTGACGCGTTTGATATAAATCATTATAATAGCTCGAATATAATTTTACAGTAGAGCATACATTCTACTTTACATTCCTCTATCGCATGTGAAGAGTAAGGGTGCTGACAACATTGATAAATAATCACACTTACGACATTAATATAAACAGCAAAGATTCTCTACCCAAGTAAACTCTCGCACAAACTTAATTTGATAATATTCAACTCTTTTTAATAAAGAATCTAATTCATATGTTGTCGATTTAATAACCTTTTTTTAATAATAAAGCTGAATACAACAAGCTTCATTTATAAGAAGAAAAATAACAAATAGAAGAACCGTATTAACATAGTATAACACAACGGGATGACACTGTTCCACTCCATTTGAAGAATAAGCCATCCATATACATCAAGCTTGATTTTCGTTTATTGGATAAAGTGTTTAATAAACATGATTGGGTTACAGAAGACGCTGGTATCAGCATTATCAACTGGAAATATTTTACAGACAAGACAAAGTTGATTCTTACAACAAAAAGCCAGCTAAACGAGCTTTTGAAGATTTATCTCATAAATCGACGATCGATTTCTAGAATCAAGACACCTTTCATACAAATCCTTGGATATGACGCCGTAATTTGTTATATGGAACTACATCAAAATGGCTTGTATAAAATTATCCAAGTGATTTCTTTTGAACACCCAATTATGAAGAATTGTCTAGGATCTACAAAAGTGCAAAATTTAATCAAAGGTTTTTTAAGGCAATTATAATCAATGCATTAGTTGTGAAGGAGACTCTCTATTCATATACATTATTTATATCAAGGTTTATCGTTGGGTCTATTTGAATTCATTTCTGATATGGAAAGATCAGCTGAAGTAAACAGTAAAAAAAGAATGGATAGATCGACACTCAAAGTTGATAGTGCTGATAACGTGGACAACGATATAGGTTCTTGGATTAGGGAGCTATGGTTCCCACCAAGCTTTACCGACGAAGATAGCGGATGAATATCTATCTATATTCAATTCTGCATAAAATAAACCATAGTGTTTTTAAATATAACAGGGGCGTTTCCAAATTACAGTGTTTAGAAATTGTATATAATCTAAAGCGTGATAAACTTAATGATGCTAAAGCCTTCAGTACAAGAATTATTGATGTTTGTGATGCTGTTCCCGTTTAGCTTTATTTCAGGTAAAATCACAAAACTTTTGGGCCCTTGTGGCGACCAAAAAAAAAAAAAAGAATTAAATCGTTTTTTGAAAAATGGTTCCTACCTATGGGATATAGGGTCTATTTTCCTATGCAATTTATACGGGAAGCTCGTTCAAACAGTCTTCAAATACTTTAACTGAATGCTGTGCAAAGTTACACAGATGGTTTCTGAGAACTTGATCGCATGCTTCCGCAACTCTAGTTTTAAGGCCTTCCGTATTCCCAAACTGGCTACGTTATTAAACAAAGTCGCTTCTTTGAATGTCTGGTCAAATGTCTACTCAAAGACCTGCCTTACGAAAAAAAAAAGTCCGGACCGGACATTCCTTCATGGTAAAGTAGCGCCCTGCTCTTACCTCTACAACATGAAGTATAAGGGAAAAGGTGGGGGCATTGATAAAACCTCCCTTTCTCAACATATTACAGGTAAGCATCACACCATCATAATCCATCCATTTACGCCAGAACCAACATGATTATTGTAGGATGCCACCCAAGTTCGATCCTAGTGAGGTAAAGATCATCTACCTTCGTGCTACTGGGTAAGACGAGATATATATACAACATTAGAATAATGTAACTCATGTACATAATTTAGTGGTGAAGTTGGTGCTTCAAGTGCCCTCGCTCCCAAGATCGGTCCTCTCGGTTTGTCCCCCAAGAAGGTTGGTGAAGATATCGCCAAGGGTACCAAGGACTGGAAGGGTCTCCGTGTCACTGTCCAATTGACCATTCAAAACCGTCAAGCCCAAGTTTCCGTTGTTCCTTCCGCTTCCTCTTTAGTCATCAAGGCTCTTAAGGAACCTGTTCGTGACCGTAAGAAGGAAAAGAACATCAAGCACTCTGGTAACATCTCTCTTGATGATGTTATTGAAATTGCTCGTACCATGCGCTTCAAGTCCTTGGCTCGTGAACTCAAGGGTACTGTCAAGGAAATCCTTGGTACCGCTTTCTCTGTTGGTTGTACCGTCGATGGTCAAAGCCCCAAGGATATTCAAGATGCTATTGACGCTGGTGAAATCGAAATTCCTGTAAGTTTTTTTTGTTGCTATCCACACTTGATTCTCACTGTTTTTTTTTTAATAGGAAAAATAAATTGGATTTTGAACAACACATAAATCACTTGCATTTTATAAATAAATACGATTTTGGTAAAACAAAATAAAGGCATATACACAGACACAGACACACACACGCTCATATACGCATACACAATGGATATCTATTTGTGAGGATAAACGTTTTTTTTAGTCTTGGGAATACAATTGCGTGACGAGCAATAGGGACAAATTCATTGGGATTTTATCAACGGTCTTTGCTTTTTTTTTGTTTTTTGTTTTTTTCTTGTTTGAGATAATGGTTGCAGTTGACGAAGAAAGTCAGCCCTTCATGGGGCAAAATGAAAGAAAGATCAAGAGAAACAGGCTGTTTATATTTACAGCTTCAGTTATTATGTTTATGTTTATCTCTGCTACCGCCTCGCTTCCGTTCAAAAGGGTTGCTATTGACATATACTCCGGTAAAAAAAGAGAGAGAGATTCTTTGACCGCAATAATATAATGCATTGAACTACACATATAGAGAATGATACTGAACCTCACCTAGTGGTGGGACACCAAGGCGCAGTAGCAGTTGAGTTAAAAGAATGCTCTGATGCAGGACTTGATAGTAAATATACTTGGTATTCCAGACTTGTGCAATAACATGACTTTACTTTAGTATTGAAGGATGGTGGAGGCGCTGTTGATGCAGCCATTGCTTCTGCTCTCTGTATTGGCGTCGTCAATAGCTTTGCAACAGGTAATATAATACGTGATAAAGATTGCGTCATATTCATTGGCTCATGAATAGGTATCGGAGGGTGAGTTTCGGTTTTGTGAGGGGAAATGGATAATAGATATTGATCTGCTTTTTCTAGTGGTGGATTCATGCTTATTCGTTCACCCAATGGAACCTTTGAGTTTATTGATTTTCGTGAATCAGCGCCTGCTGCATCACATAAAGATATGTTTGTCAATGATCCAATGGCAGCTCAAAGGGGAGGTTTGGCTGTAGGAGTACCGTAAGTGAGAATGAGAAAGGTATGAAGCATGTGCTGATCAGTTGGCTTTTTTATAGTGGAGAAATAAGAGGATTTCAGTTGGCACATGAAAGGTATAAACTGAACTAAAACAAGGGGGAAAATGTGCTCATATTGTAAATTAGATACGGAAAGCTTCCTTGGAAGGATTTATTTGCTTCTGCTATCAAGGTTGCAGAAGAAGGATTTGAAGTAACAGACTTGCTCTACAGCAAATTACTGGTAATGTAGATGAATAGCAACATTGAATTTACTGAATGAACTTTACAGAAATCAAAACTTTGGATCGAAAAAGAACCAGGATTTGCAGAAGTTTATGCTCCTACAGGTGTTATAGCTCAACCAGGCGATATTATCAAAAGAACTAAACTGGCCCAGACATTGAAGGTCATTGCAGAAGAAGGAGCTGATGTGTTTTATGAGGTATATACTAGCTGATTGTCACATATCATGCAACTGACATTTTCCTTTTCAGGGCATAATTGCCCAAACAATTGTCAATGCAACACAAGCAGCTGGCGGTATTCTAACAATGGAAGATATGAGAAATTATAAACCTCTTATCCGTCCTACGATCAGTACCTCTTATCACGGTAAAAAAGTGGTTACATGCTCAGCACCTACAAGTGGGCCAGCGCTTCTTAGTGTATTGAACATTATTGAAGCCTACAACTTTCAAAATGACGGCCCGACTGCCCTGAATATACATAGACTTGTCGAAGCTCTCAAATTTGGATATGCATTTAGAACTGAATTGGGTGATCCCGACTTTATTCATAACCAGAAACGTATAGAAGAAATCATCAGCAAGGATTGGGCTGACTACGTTCGCAAGAATATATCAGATGTAAGAACAAAGAGTGTATTGCAGTGTATCTGACACTTTTTTTTTTTTTTTTAGGATAGAACATTTGAACCCTTATATTACCATCCTAAATTCGATACAAAAGATCCTCATGGAACCATGCACCTTTCAGTTATAGATAAAGAGGATGGCGCTGTGTCGCTTACATCTACAGTGAATTTGATGTTTGGTGCAAAGTTTATGGATCCTGTGACAGGCATCATCTTAAACGACGAAATGGATGATTTCTCTATCCCGGGAATTCCTAATAACTTTGGATTGTATCCAAGTGTATACAACTATGCTGGTACGTTTTTGTATTCTTAAACTATTCTAGTATCTAATCTTCTGATATACGTAGCACCTGGTAAACGACCCTTATCTACTATCACACCAACTATTATCGAAGGAGAAAATAACAAGCTTGAAATGGCTGTTGGAGGCTCAGGAGGATCACAAATATTGACAGCTACATTGAATGTAAAAGATGAAGAAGAATATTTGATCTATGCATTTCGTAATGTCTTTTTTTTCTTTTTTTCTTTTGTAGGTTATCTTGAACACATACGACTTTGGTGACAATGTGTTTGATGCTGTCAGTGCACCTAGAATTCACCATCAACTATTTCCCAATGTTGTAGGATTTGAGACAGGTTATGATGTGAATATATTAAATCAATTAGAGAAAATAGGCCATACTGTAACTATTATGAATTATAATATCTAAGCGTATATTCACTCTTTTTTTTTTTTTTTACTTTTAGCTGCAAAACTTGGCTGAAACGGGTACTGTCTCAGCATCACAAGCTATTAGAAAGTTCTCTAATGGTACTTTACATGCTGCTAGCGATCCGAGAAAGAAGGGGGTTGCTGCTGCTTATTAATTAATATGCTTATTTTGCTTTGTATTATTATTATCATGACTTGCTTCTTACGATAAACCGTAGGTTTAATAGCCATTAAAGCATCTTTAATTATTATTATCAATATCACGCTTAATTAAGCGAATTTTGAAAGGCACAGGTGTAATACTGATACCGGTATTAATACCACATTGTAAATCAGGATAGAGCTCTTCTCCTGTTGACGACAGTTCTGGCTTAATGATACATCTTGATATTAATTTCGTTATGGTATAAAACATTTCACCTTCAGCCTAAGATCAGTCTGGAGATAAGTAATGAATTTGGATGTGTACGTGTATTGAATGATTACCATGTAAATGCCTGGACAGATACGTCTGCCCCATCCAAAAGTGTAATGATCTCGTGTTTGATAGTTGCCTTTGCTTGCGGCATACATTGATCGTGTATCATTTAGATATCGCTCAGGCATGAATTTATCTGCATCAGCAAAGTTGTTTGGATCGCTGTGTAAGGTATGAAGGTTAGAAACTAGTATGGTGCCCTTTGGTATAAGACTGTCCTTGTAGAGAACTAGTTACAAGCTTAGTATGAAACGTATAAGTATATTAGATTACTTACAGTCCTCCGTAGCCTTGTGAGGCATGCCTAAATCCATTCCAGGACGATATCTGACACATTCCTTTTGAAATGCAATAAAGTAAGGCATTGCTTCCCTGTCAGCAAAGGTTGGATGGCGCCCATGCTCTTTAATAAAAGTCTTGATTTCTTGATAAATCTTTTCTTGAACATCAGGATAGTTGCAGAGAAGCGCAATAGACCATGTCATGCTGAGGGCTACAGTATCGGATCCTGCAGAAAGAATCTCACCTAAAAGAAAAAAGAAAAAAAACAAGTTATACTTTAGTCCTATAGTGCTTCTATTGTACTTACTCATAAGAACGGTTACACCTATTTCATCGATACGATGTTCATTCTTTATGCTATCAACCTTCTTTACTAGGCTATCGCCATCGCTTTCACGAGCGCGTTTGATAATTCGTCTCATAAAAGGGAAATACTCATCATCCACATAACGCTTCATCTTTTTCTCTTTTCCAAATAATGCTTCTGGCAACTTCATGATGGGAAACATGACACTGGCATCGTTAGACAGGTCAATGAAATGAGCATTTCTCTCTACGAAATGCAACATTTCTTTAAACGTAGGATCATCAAAAGACTCTGTACCAGGGATATTGAACGCGACAGAGAACATCAGATTCATTGCAATAAAACGAGAAAAATCAAGTGGATTAATCGCTCCATCCGATTTTGCAAGTTCCACAATATACTTTACGCCTTTTTCGGCTTCTCTTTCGATTATACTTGATAAACTATCGACTGATTTTGGCGAAAGGATATGTAAAAGTGCATTTCGAGCGTCCTTCCATTTCTCCCCATAGTCTACCATAACAACTCCTCTAAGACTATAATGAGTCGTCATTGTAATAACCTTGATCACACATTACCTTCCGCCCTTTCCATGAATTTTTCCCAAGAACGTGTGTTCTGGTCTACCTGCTGTCACTAATCCTTTAGAGACAAGGATTTCATGAGCGACTTGAGGATCACCAAGTAATAACCAGTTTTGAACACCCATCTTTATCCTAATGATTGGACCATACTCTTGGTGCCATTTGGTAATAACTTCTCCTGGTCTCTTGCCTAATAACGGTGCATGTCCTATTGTTGACCATCATAAGTGGGTAAATCCATATTTTATATATGTATTTATGTATTTACCAAGATAAAAGTATTCTCCCTTGGGAACAGGGATACCCTTGAATTCAACAGGTTTTTTCTTGGACATACCGCTTATAACTCTTTTGAGAAGATAGATTGTGGTTACTGATGCTACTGCTGCACCCAGAATTGTCTTGTATCTTTCATGATGTCCGATTTTTTGTATTAGTTCGTGATAATAGTCCATGTTTATAAACCGTATGAGAAAAAAAATGGAACATAATCAGAATCAAAAGCGTTTATTATATCTATTACACAACAAACTTTAATTGATGTAGCCATATTGTCGTGATACGTAGTTAAAGGGGCACATTGAAGCAAATCACAGCATATAGCGCAGTGATCTGATACCAATTTAGTATAAATACATGGATACCAAGTACGATATTATTTAGAAATCAAGAATGGAAAAGCTTACCAACTGAATTAATAACTACTGCGTAATAAGTTTCTGGCAAACGAGAATTCAAAGGTAGTACGAAGAAGGGCATTGCCTAATGTACTACGTATTACCTGGGACATTAGAACCATGGAAATTGAAATACATAAATAGAACCAAAAGTTCTACCACATGCATTTTCTTCATTTAACAAATATAAGTAAACCACAAAACACATACTCTCACCATCCACAATCTATCATTGGTACAAAAAACCTCATCCTAAATAACCGCGTGAACCTTTATACAAGTTACCAATCTCTTGGAAAAATACAGAAGTAGCGCCAGTTTTGTGGCCCAGTGTTACGTTCTCAAATGGTTTTATTTAAGGAGCCTGACTAACTATGCTCATAAGTAACCTACTAGAACCATACCGTCTTTTCGGTAATTGACCTCTTTAAAGGATTCAACTAAAGCCACTTTTGACAACATGTCCATGAAGTTGTTTTTTAGTATAGTAATGCCTTTCATATTTGCCATGAATGCTCGGGCATCATACCAGTTTACTTACAAGAAAGCAGCAGCTGATTTGTTTAACAAAACGGCTATACATTTCACGACTCTATAATCTAGTACTGGATTCATGTCCATGTCAACTATGATGAAATACCTTTGATTTTATTAGTTTACAGTCTCTTTCTCCCGCTTTACCAAGCGAAATTTGAACTGTGCAGGGGGAGCTATAACACTTTCGTCAATGTATTCATCCAATTTTGGATAAACAGGGATTCCTTTTGATGACAAAATAGGTTTGATAGTACACTTTGATACCAATTCAACCAGCATAGAAAATATTTCTCGTTCAGCCTAAAACACAATCAGTTATAAGCAAAAAAAAAAAATGTCACTCTTTAACTGTCACCCTCAGACTTACCATGTAACTGCCTGGACAAGTGCGACGCCCAAAGCCAAAGGTGATATCAGTACGTTTAGTGGTATGCATGCTATTGCATGCAGAGATGCTTCTTGTATCCTCGATATATCTCTCTGGAATAAATTGGTCTGCGTTCTTTAGCATATCTGCACGACGGTTTAATACAGACGCACTAGCTATAATAAGGGTATCCTTTGGAATAACACAGTCTTTATATACGACTATTAGATAAAAAAAAAATTAGAGTTGGTTGGTCTTTGATTTATAGATAAACGTGGCTACTCACTGTCCTTAGATACTTTATGTGGGATACCGGTAAACCCAGGTGGGCGAAAGCGAAGACATTCTTTCTGAAAAGAGAAGCAATAAGGTAGCTCTGCTCTATCTGTAAAACTTGGAATACGTCCATGTTTTTTAACGAATGTATCAATCTCTTGGTACATTTTTTCTTGAACTTTTGGGTGGTTACAGAGATAGGCAACAGCCCACGTTGTGGTTACAGATACTGTATCAATAGCAGCAAAAAGAGTTTCGGCTTTTCGTCAATAGTAAAGAATTTATGGAAACTATCATAATAAAGTGATTACTGGGCTTACCTATAAGCGCTTCAATGTGTGTTTCATCTAACTTGTCTTGATCCTTTGCCTCATCTAATTTTTTCATCAAGTTATCTTTTTCACTTGCTCGAGCCCTTTCTATAATGGATCTAATAAACGGCTTTAGTTCATTTTCCAGATACTCTGTCATCTGGTGCTCCTTTGAAGAAAAAAAGTCAAAGAATTTCCAAAGAGGAAGCATATTGCTGATGTCAAGTGCAGGGTCGAGAAAGGATACTGATTTTTCTACGACACGGTTCATCTTGCTATAAAGAGGGTCATCTACTGATCTTGCTCCAGAGATACTGAAAGCTAAAACTAAAAATACGTTCATGGTTGTCAAGCGAATGTAAATCATTGGATCTATTTCTCCCAGTGTCTGTGCGTCTTTTATCATCAGGTCTATTGATCGTCCAATTTCATTCTCTAGTGTATGCGATAGACTATTTATTGATCTTGGCGAAAGAATGGTATTTAATGTAGCTCGTGCATATTTCCAATGTTCGTTTTCTGCAAACAGGACAGCACTAGTAGTAGCAAAAGGTTATTATCTGCCTTGTTTTGTGTGTATAAGTGTACCTTTGTCGATTGCCATTAAGTAAGCTTAAAAAAGTACAGTGCGGGCGATTTGAAGTAAAGGATCCTTTTGTAACAAAGATATCATGAGCCATTTGTGGATCACCAATAAACAGCCAGTTTTGAACACCCATCTTGATCCTATATACCGGGCCACATTCATCATGCCATTTGAGCATAGCTTTTCCTGAGTTTCTGGCTATAAATGGAATATGTCCTAATAAAAAGATGTAGTAAGCGATCAGTAGCTTGGGTTGGCTTGTTTGAGGCTTACCAAGATAAAAGTATTTCCCCTTTGGCATAGGTATATTCTTAAATTCAGAAGTGCTACCTCTGCGAATACCAATAGCCCTCTTGAAAAGCACTATAACAGTTACTGACGCTATAGCAACCCCCAACACCGACTTGGTTCTGCTAGGGCCTATAAGCATATCAAATGTCTGAGTATTCATAATCAATAACGGGTAAGTAAAGTTCTTGAAAGAAAAAAAACTTTGCCTCATATTTATAGAATTGGTAAAGAAATAAAAATAAACTACAGATGCCATTGTGATTAGCAATTAAAGATCATAGCGATTGATATTTTCAATCGACCCTAGGCATATTATACGGCTCTGTTTTGTACGCCGAGTAAGTTAGGCTTTATGCATACATTAACAGTTTATTTAAACAAAGTAAGCACCGTAATGCTAGTTCATCTTTAGTAAAGATAGCATAACGTATATGAAATAATAGGTTTCTAAACAAGCATTTTTTAAGTACTTTATCAAGAAGTACTCTCCATGAATGTGATCTTAATTAAAACCAAGAATAGCGCATATAGATCATAAAAGTAAAGGCCTTCTTTTCTGTACTCTAATTATACAATTTCGAGCATAGGTCAAGATCAATTTTTGCTTGTTTAATTTATTGTAGATCGTTTCCAAAAAGTAATGTCTATAGCCAGGAAGGTCTTTATATCTTGTATATTCCAAAGTCTTTTAGATATGAGGTAACCCTCTCTCTTGAATATTTTTCAAGCTTTATTTGGGAGTAAGAGCATTTTTGTTAAATAAAATGCCTATCATTCTTTTTATTTGACTTTTATAAGAGAACGTTATCCATCTAGGTTAGTGTAGCTATTCTATAATACCTGCCCTATGATATTCTTTTGCTAGAATCTGAAGCTATGATGTTATCTTTTGTGAGTGTAATTGTCATTTAGTTGTCATTAGTGTCTTCCGTTCATACATAGTAATGGTATTGTTGTATGCATCATTCATCTCTTTATTCCCCCGGCTTGCCGAACTGTTTCCCCCTTCCCAAACATATACACTTCCTTTCTGGAGACGAGCTTGAGCTATGCATTATGTCATTGGTTTGCGGTAATTTAAATTTACTGAATTCCTGCTTCAGTAGGGAGAACACAACGCAAAAAAAAAGTGTTGCTTTATTACTTACATCATCATGAAGATTTTCGCCATTTTAGTTTTACGAAAAGATGCCGACAAAGCAAAAATATTGGCATCTCAATACGACTTGTCTAGCTTCAACTTCTTTCAACGTGGCACGTAAAGTACAAGCGTATTCGAATACATAGTCTGTTAATTTAACCCTTTTATGTTTCTTAGAGTAAAGGAAATTATGGATTTCTCGGCAACTACCATTACTGAACGTACATCATCAGGCCAACGTCAAAGTGTCGAAAGTGAAAGTAAAGATAAAATGTGTATAATGTAGACCTGTCTATATAACATCTTTATTAGATAATGTTGTTCACATTTATATGCATCCTCAAGGTGCAAGCGGTATTATCATAAGTGATAAAGATTATCCTACAAGAGTTGCTTTCTCTCTATTAAACAAGATTATGGATGAAGTATTTACAAAATATCCTCAATGGAAGACTTCGGCAACTATTGATTATTCAGAGTTAGCAGAATATATAAGCAAGTACCAAGATCCTCAGCAAGCCGATACCATCATGAAAGTTCAAAAGGAATTGGACGAAACTACCGCAATTTTGGTAGGAATAACACACATGTTTATCAACATATAGCATATTCTTATATTTGTCTATAGCATAAAACGATTGATTCCGTACTTCAGCGTGGTGAAAAAGTAAGAAAGAGAGAGAAAATGGAATATATGAGCTAAATGTTATTATAATAGCTTGATTCACTCGTAGATAGATCAGAGGCTTTATCAGCACAGAGCAAAATGTTTTACAAGACAGCAAGGAAGACGAACTCATGCTGCGTTGTTATGTAATTTGTCCTAGTGATATTGTATCTTTGCTAGTTGAATAAAGTGATAATAAGACGACAATAGAATAAATGTGTGAGGTTATGACGTTTAACAAGTATGAAAAAGGGGTCTGTCATCTGCTCAGTTACACAAATATACAGAATAATAGAACCATCCGTATTCCCTTTGTGGATCCTTATGTTTTTGTTCAATTAGATCATTTGAACGTGTTCCGAGGCATCTTGTTTAATTTCAATTGAACCAAGTTCAATATGTTCTGCTTCGTTCTTATCATTCACTCTTGGCTCAACAGCAAGAACATCAATCCCTTCGATCCGTTATATTATGAAAGCAGTGTATATCTGCAAAATTGCACTTGCCTTTCCTAATCTTACCTTTCTAATTTGGCTCATCACATCCAAATATGTGAAATAAACTCAGAACATAGCATATGCTGATACTTGAGCTATATTTCAAGAATGATGAACTGTTGTCAACAGGATAAAAGAGATCTCAAACGACATGCTTTTTTCTGTTTATTCTCAACTGCGTATACAATGCACAATACTGAAGCAAATGATAAAGATGATCATTATCTAGGGGCACTCTGGACGATAACAGTCAATCACTTTGGTTACACATGCATTTGCCTTCTTCAAGTTTCTATATATTTCCAAAACAAAATTGTTACGAACCTTGTATTCAGGCTAAGAGAATCTATGCTTATAATTTATAGAATTGGCCAATATTGACCGACCCTTTGTTGATCAGGTTGTTTCTTTTTCATAAATAAGGTTGCCGAGTGTTATTAACCAACAGCAATCAGATCTATTTCGTAGTTGACTTTGCAAAATAAATTGGACCTGATACTATGCTTATCTTTGATGATTGGTCATTCCCGATAGCGAAGTTTCATGGCCCGAACAGAGGTAAAAGGATGATCCGAATGCTTCAAAAAGGGTGGTTTTAAGGTTTTCTTGATTGAATACAAGACATCTAGCTTCAGCCCCTCATGTAATTTTTTGTCCCCTTTAATATTCCATATGTTGATAATACAAATAATATCAGCTGTAGTGCGATGTCAAGAGTAAAATACCAGGTAATTATTCTTTTATTTGTACTTCAAAAGTTTTGGGCGATCATCTAATTTAAGTTAGAAACTTGTAGACCAATTGTGCCTTCATAAAATAATTTCAAATCCCGATATAAATATTATTTCATATATTCTTTCTTTTTTTTTTTTTTTTCTTTTTTCCTTTCCTTCTTCGATGATATAAAGGACAATAGAATATACATATATTTATAAAGATGGCATCACTAAAGTCAAGTAGCAACAGCAATCCCCTACTAGAATCTTCTATGGTCTGGTTGTCCCTTTACTTCTTTTTGAATTTAGGGCTTACTATATACAACAAAGTTATTATGGCCATGTTTCAGTTCCCCTTTCCTTGGGCCTTAACTGCTATACATACGCTATGTGGTACTATTGGATCGTATATCTTTTGGAGATTAGATATTTTTAAACCTGCAAAACTGGGAGAAAGAGAGAATATGGTTATGCTCATGTTTTCAGTTTTATATACAATCAATATTGCAATCAGTAATGTATCTCTGTAAGTATTAGATGTCAAGATGATAAACTTAATCTAACTATATTTACAATTAGGAATCTTGTCACAGTTCCTGTAGGTTGCATTTTTTTTGTATATACAGAAAAGTCGGATTAACATCATCTTAGTTTCATCAAGTAGTTCGTGCCATGACACCTGTGTTTACAGTCATGTTGAATGTTTTATTTTTAAAAAAGACATACTCAGCCATGACCTATACATCTTTAATACCGGTAACTAATAATCAAAAAAGTGAAAAGGAAAGGGGGATACTAATCGATTTATATATCTAAAGGTAATTGCAGGTGTTGCGTTTGCCACTTTTGGTGATTACAATTATACTGCCATGGGCTTCTTCCTTACAGTATTGGGTACTATCTTGGCAGCTGTCAAGACAGTTGTGACCAATCGAGTACAAGTTGGACGTCTCAAGCTTCACCCACTCGACCTTTTATTGCGCATGTCTCCTTTAGCGTTTATTCAAACCATGATTTACAGTTATCTTACAGGGGAAATGCAACTAGTGCAAGAATATTGTAAAACCAGCATGAACTTTTCAGTATTTTGTGCATTATTGCTTAATGGTGTGATCGCCTTCTTTTTGAACGTGGTCAGTTTTACTGCCAACAAGAAGACATCGGCGTTGACGATGACAGTTGCAGGTAAAATTTTTATATTTGTATATTTATTTAATGTTCACTTCCCCTTGATGTTCCACAGGCAACGTGAAACAAGTCCTATCAATCGTGCTGGCTGTTATTATTTTTGATTTAAGCATCACAGCAATGAATGGACTGGGTATTATCTTGACTTTGGCTGGTGGTGCTTGGTATAGGTATGATGATTCGAAAAGTGAATGAGGGTGATACTGACTACTTCTTTAGTAATGTTCAATTGACCGAAAAGAAAAAGAAGAGTAAAATCCTTCCTGGTGATTCATTATTAGGCATTGATAAAAGTGATGACTTATCCAACATTAAATCTCAACAATAACACACATATCAGCAGCAGCAGTAGTAGCTGTAGTAGACTTTTTTTTTTGGTTGTGCAATAAAATAAATATACATCATAGTAACAAAGCCACACACGTAGATATCTCGGCCTTTATTACTTTTATAGTAAGTAGAGTCTAGAGTCCTTTTTTATTGCTGTTGTTGTAGTTTATTTGATAGTTTGGCTAGTTTAAACTTATCCAATTCCTCATCAGAAGTTCTTTTTTTTTATATGTAAGTTGTCAATGTTGTACGTTTAAAGCTTAATTTTACCTTTCATTTAAACATTGATTCATCGCCTTTAATTTACTTCGACATGTCCACATGACTGTAACGTTGTGTTCTTTACTGCATGTTACAAAGTCTATTACACTATTAGACCCTCCTTTATACATATTTATTTATTTAAAACCTTTAATGGGCAATTGACATGCTTCTAATGCTTTAGCTTTCATTTCTTTGAAGCAATTTTCTTCTTCCGCTCTTGTTAAAGCATGAAGTTTACTATCCTTATGAATAAAAGGATTACTCATTGTCTCTTCTTGTGATTTGCCCATTTGTTGATTATTATTAATAGAGAAAGATAGAATGAATACAAGGGGGCAAAGGTGACTGTTGAACTACATTTTATAAAAAATAATACCCACCGAGGCGTAAAGGGAGCACCGTTTGTCTTTTGAAGGCCATTGATCTTGTGTTGATAAAGTAAAAAGGGCTTTTTATTATTATTATACCATCAGTTTAATGCAAACACTGCTCAGCTCAAAGCGAGCAGGAGTATTACACATTATGAGATACTTATCCTCAGCAGCCAAGCGCTCCCAGAGTGCAGCTCCCTCTTCATTTGGTATAGTCTTTGGAATCCTGCCAGCATGTACTTCGATATATTGACGCCTTTTTTGTATTTCTATGCATACAAGCTCTCTCGTCGGAATTCTTGCAGAACTAAACCTTTCATTGATAGTAAACGATAACTTTCGCAAGAACAGATCACCCAAGTCTATCAGCTTGCTTCTAAAGCTATGATCAATGTCAAACATACTGGCTTTGTGCAGATGTAGCTCTTTCAAGTTTGGAAAAGATATAGCGAGCCTGCTGAGAAAATCGGGATAAACCACGGATTTTTCAATACGCAAAACTTGTACTGATTCAAAAACACAGCCATAAGTATCCATTAAGCTGTACCCGCGAAGAGTCAATTCCTGCAAATTACAAGCCTTTTCTATAAATAAAGCGACAATCATTGACATGATGAGCCACTTAAATTCTTGCTCTAAGCACAGTTTATGAAAGCTTGGCATTTTGCTGCTTGTAAAATCATCTTTTTTGATAAGGTAAATAAACAAATCTATGGGTAGGCTGACTTGGCATTCGATTGTATGGTCCCATGACTTGCATAGCCCTATGGTGAGCACTGACAAATCGGTTACTGTCCATTTTATAGAATTACACGCTTTAAGCTTAGAAGGACGACAGGCGACGTTGAAACATTCATCAATCATTGTATATATTTGTTTCCGATCTTCCCTGAATCTTGTTTCTGCTTTTATTGTTAAAGAAACTACCTTCTTCTGAGGTGTAAACAGAAAATCCTTTATCTGCTTATAGATTTCACCAAAGTTTGCTTGCAGCGATGCTATTTCGATCCAAAACGTTACATATGAAAGATTGATCAAGCTTGCAGTAATATAATCAATCAACACCTTGGGTATCAAGGAACGGCATTTAACATTTAGAGCTTTCAATGAAGGGTATATAGCAACGTCAGCCGCCAGCCTTGCATTATCGTCCATGTTACTATACAGGTCTAATTCGGTTAAATTGCAGCATGCATTACAAATGAACATCAAATCCTGTATGTTTGTGATAACTGCCGTTGAAGGCAAAGCCAGTGCTTCAAGTAATGGAAAGTCTATTACAAAATGAAAACCATGAACGCCCTCGAGCCATCTTATGACCTTGATGGTGTCTTTATACTTGTAGTAATAATCCAAAGTAAACCTTTGATGTTCAATATTCCGATCAAGTCTATGAAGCTTCCATTTTATATTATCATCAACTTCAAATAAGTAATGATACAAGCTGCCTTTGCAAGTAGTTGGAGAAATGCTAACCGATGTAGCCTGGGGGCAATATTTGACAAACTTTGAAAAGTTTTCTAATGATATCCTCGTATCAACCATCCCTCTACCCTCACCAGTAGTGACTCGTTTGACATATTTTTCAAATTGAACAAGTTGATCAGATGCCGGATTTTCTTGAAAGTCTATGAACTCTTCAATTTGAGACGTGTTCTTGATTTGAATGCTACGAAAAAGATGCCGTGTAGCCAAAAGATACCACGATACGCAAACAAGCCGACATTCTTTAAGGGTTATTTTTTCTGTGTGCTGAAAGACAAGATCGAGTATATCTGCTGGTAGTTGATGGATTGCTGATGTTGTCATGAGATGCTGTAACAGGGGAAGAAAGAAAGAGTGCCTTAAACAACAAAAGGTCCAAAGCCTCATCTACCCTATATTGTGTTACTACTGAAATATGTGCCGCTTGATGGGTACATTGTTTATTGACCACAGCTTTATTTTATTGTTAGTTAAATATAATAATAAATATGCCTGAATATTTATACTTTTTCTATTTTTCTGTATAGATTTTGATTTGTGAACCCACAAAGAAAGAAAAAGCAGAAGAGCATAAAATATATTTAAGGTACAATCTAGTGTAACTGTCGTTTTATAAGTCACGTCACTACTCGCGGGTTGCATAAACTGGATGATTTTTTGCCTATTTAAACAGGCACAAGTATAGTTTAGGACTACAGTAGCTGCTTCCAGCTCACTACATTCGTTTTTACGCATCGTCGTGTTTCTGCGGGCTTAAGGGTTTCGCCTTTTGTGATGAGTAAGGGCAAATGCTAATACGACGCTTTAAGCGAATGGCTAAATTTGACTTTTTTGTGTGCCTAACGACAAGCTCCGACTCCTCTCTGCATGCATATTTATTGATGCCACAGTGCTACATACATGGGTTTCATAAAATTAAAGTTTACTCATAATAGAGAGCATATGATCAAATAGTGTTATTCGTAAAGGTGTGTGTGTTGAAAGGAATGGCATAGTCATAAAAGCATTCATAACTGTGGGCATAAGTTTGTTTGATGGTCATATGATGTGTAACATAAGTGGGCATATCAGTAAAGACTACTTGATTGGAATCATGCTATAGCTATGTAATCTTTTTCTCTTTTTCCTATGCTGGTTATCAAAACTGGGAGGTAACCTGAGTCTCTGTTTGGGTGCTGTTACGTTTGACTACAGTCATAATACATAGCCATTATTCATTTTTCCTTTAACCAGAAAACTTTATGTTATATTCTTTAGTTGAATTGTCGTTCTGGTCGATAATCCTTAGTGCACCAGCAGTTAGTGTACTAGATTGTTGCTCGCTATTGCCGAGAGACAACAATATCTATCATAGAAGTACCCATCGATACAAAAAATGACATTAAATAGGTAAAACAAAATACACAATGGTAATAAATCCTATACTGCTTGCTTCTAATAATTTACCTGCAGCCCAGACAATAATATTGCACATTCTTTTTGAGCATTTGATCCTTTTGCGCTTTGAATGTTTTCTAAATCATTTTAATTAGTCTCTATAATATATGTGCACTACAACCAGGGTTGTTTTGCTTGTAATGCTCGATGGCATCAAACAAGTTCCACTTCTTCACTGATGTTCCAAAAAAAAAAAAAAATTGCTTTGAGGCCTATTGAAGAAATGAAAAGAACCTTAATCTTTAGGACAGCTCTACAGTTTATAATGGCTGATAAATGTTGTCATAATTATCGTTTTCAAAATGTGGTCACTTCTTTATTCTTCAGTAAGCCAAGATAAGCAAGTTAAGAGATATGAACTCCTAATACATAGATGGAGATTATGGCCGTGAACTGTACTACAGTCATAATGATTGACTGTATTTGAAAGGTTATCTATAATCTCATGGTCCAGATTTTCATTCTTTTCTGATCATCTCTGAGCAGTATATGAAGGATTATAAATGTACAACTGGGCATATGAAGGTGCATTGCCTTCAACTGGAAGTAGAAGCCCTTAATGGTGACAAAGAAACATTGTAAATCTGAAATGCGTCGAGTTTGCCTCTGCTGTTGTTGTTACCGGTGCAATCAATCAAGCTAGGGTAGCCTTATTTTGGCTGGTGAAGCGTCTATTGTTTTGATTAACTAGATTTAGCCTACAAAAGCGCAAGTGACCTGTTTCGTTACATGAAGAGAGCAATAGACAATACTGGATACGCTCATTACTTAAATGATTAAATCAACTTTATAATTGCGTTAATAATAGTATTTGAAAATAATGAACTTTTTTTTCATATTAATAATATATTTGATAAAACTTTTCTAGAGAAAGAGTAAACAGGAAATAAGGGGGACACCAGCGCTTCATGTGTAAGCAGCCATGATTGTTTTTTTATGATTTGTATGATTTTAATGCAACTAATAGGCATCCCAACCCTTTTTATATTACAGATGGTTAGAACCGGTTTATAGTACATTTGATCTACTTACGACTTTATCTAATCTATCTACTTTTTGCATCACTTCATTTTCCATCTTGTTTAAATATTCATCCATCTTCTTTTGTATCGAAGGAATAGATGCACCCAAGATACGAATAGCAAGTAATGCTGCATTCGTACTGTTATTAATGGCTACTGTAGCAACAGGAATACCACGCTATTTTTATACATGTCAGCTTGAATCATTTATATTCATCTAACACTTACAGGCATTTGTACAATACTATAGAGAGAATCAACACCATCAAGAGAACTTCCCTTCACAGGTACACCAATAACAGGTAACGATGTCATGGCGGCAACCATACCAGGTAAATGTGCAGCACCACCAGCACCGGCAATGATCGCCATCAATCCACGTTCTGCAGCAGATTTGGCATATTCAACCATACGTAATGGTGTACGATGAGCAGAGACAATAGAAAGTTCAAATGGAATACCAAAGTCCTTGAGGATTTGAGCACCTACCTTCATCACAGGCAAATCAGAGTCTGAGCCCATGATGATGCCTACCAGAGGCCTCAAACTTAATGGGCGCTCAACATCAGGTTCAATTGCTTGGAGAATAGGCTTCAGGTTGGCTTGTACTTGCATCATTGACTCGCCTACGAGAGTGATATGTCCCATCTTACGACCAGCTCTGCATTCCTTTTTACCATACAAGTGAATAGTAGCACCATCAGCCAACAAGGCAGCATGACATGGCTTGTAGCATTCTTCCATATCAGAGCTAGATCCCAAAATATTGACCATGATGGAAGCAGGAACCTTCATGGTAGTAGAGCCCAAGGGCATGTCAAGGATGGCACGCATATGGTTTTCAAATTGTGAGGTCTCACAGGCCTCGATGGTATAGTGGCCCGAGTTGTGAGGACGAGGGGCAATTTCGTTCAAAAGAATCTCACCATTTTCCAACAAGAACATTTCGACACCAAAGATACCAGCGCCGGGGAAGGTCTTGATGGCATTTTCGGCAATCAATTGTGCCTTCTTGGCAACATCTCCGCTTATCTGGGCAGGGGCGATCACAAGGTGACATATGCTGTTCTTATGAATCGTCTCGACAACAGGGTAAGAGCGAACCTCACCATTGGCACGACGGACGACCATGACGGCCAATTCCTTGACAAAGGGAGCCCATTTTTCGGCATAGAGAGGGGTCTTTGATAAAGCCTTGACAGCAGCTTCAATATCTGACTCGCTCTTGACGGCATAATTACCCTTTCCATCATAAGCCATTGTCTTTGATTTCAGCATCAGGGGGTAACCAAACTTGTCACCTGCTGCCTTGACAGCTTGAGCATCGGCCGTTTCGACATAGTCAGCAACTGGAATACCGTGGGACTGAAGATGCTTCTTTTGGTTGTACTTGTCTTGGATCGTCTTGACTGTAAAAGCAGATGGACATACTCGCACTTTACCTTCTCTTTCGATCTCAGCTAATACATCAGCATCCACATGTTCGATTTCAACAGTAAGAACATCTACTTTGGAAGCCAACTCTCTGATCTTTTCGGCGTCGTTGAATGCGCCGTGAATGTGTGCTTGTGTGGATTCGATCTGTTTGGCAGGTGCGTCGACAGGTGCGTCAAGAATAGTCACCTGAAGGTTTAATCGTGATGCTGCTTCGACCATCATACGGCCCAATTGGCCACCTTTTTAAAAATAATGTGAGGCTGATGCTTCTGTCGTAATACACACTCAACTTACCACCAAGAATACCGACTTTTTGGCTGTTCATATGTATGTCCTGTTGCCTCTTTGTGTATAAGTGGTAAAAAGATAAAAAAACAAAAAAGAAAAAGATGGATGATGGATTGATCCATTTTTTTTCTGAGTGACTGTTGCGATGTGAGTCTTCAGCTGAGATTAAATGTTTATCATGCATTTCCCCCAGTTGCTGTCACAGCAGTAAAGATAGAGAAAATAGTAAAGTGCGTCCTATGTGAGATTGTGTACATAACTGACACTTATTACAAGTTTTATCTTGAAACTTTAATTAATAAAATTATAAATAGTTCTTGACTATATAAATTAAGCTTAGAAAGAGTGACAACATATCCCTTTCAATAAGATAAATATGAGCAGTGGCCTTGAGGGTGTTACAACAAGCAAGTTTTGCGGTTGGCGCTAGTTGAATTTGTCCTGTGTAGGCTCGCAAACCAGATCGGATACGCCCTTTTTCTTTTTTTTTTCGACTTTTTTTGCCTCACAAACAAATACATGGAAAATAGTTTCAAGACTCAGGAGCTTAAACAACTATTATATAAAGACCTAAAGATAGACATGGCCTTTCCTTTCTTTCCACTAGGCGCAAAAGCTGGCTCTGCTGCTTGTTGTGTGGTAATGACGAGATAGAAAAAAAAAGTTTCCAGATTTGCTCGTGAAGTTGTTCAACCTAAAGTACAGGAAATGGATGAAGCTGAGGTGATGAATAAAGACATCATTCAAGCCA
>NW_019671928.1:583011-594354 GCF_002708625.1 Rhizopus microsporus ATCC 52813 | reverse complement strand
GACATCATTCAAGCCATGTTTGATAACGGCGTAAAAAAAAAAAAAAACAAAAAACAAAAAAACAAAGCAAAACAATAAAAGCTAATCTCATCTCAGGTCGACACGGATTGGATAGAAAAACTCACT
Organism: Rhizopus microsporus ATCC 52813; assembly: GCF_002708625.1. Lineage (NCBI taxonomy): Eukaryota > Fungi > Mucoromycota > Mucoromycetes > Mucorales > Rhizopodaceae > Rhizopus > Rhizopus microsporus. The sequence goes on along the minus strand of NW_019671928.1, from coordinate 594,228 downwards.
AACAATTCAACCGAGATTATTGAGCTGAAAAGTCCACGTCATTCTCGAATCACAACCGAAGGAGGAGCTAATCAGAAACAGTCGCCTACAGTCAATGTATACGTCAACCTGTTACTTAAATCAACAGCAAATAGGTAAAAACTTGTCTCTTTTTGACACGCACACACACTTACTTGAAAAAGTATTTTCTAGTTTATCTATCTACGAGCCCTCAGAGTTAAAGGATCAAAAGCAGTCGACTGGCGTGTCTATCACAAATTATCTAAAGTGCTTGGCAGAAGGAAAGGAAGCAGACCAAAAGATCGAAGCGTTGAATGATGCCTTTGGCGTATACAAGCCAATATTTGATCCAGCAGATGAAACTCACGAGGTACACAGGATTTGTCTATTCACACACATACACACACAGAAAGTTTTGATTCACACACAAATCAGTAGATCTTCATACAGAGAATACTTGACCTACTTTGGCCCAAATGTAACTGGTTTAAGAAAACAAGAGAGAACACGACCCATATCTTTCTTGAGAAAACGAAACGATCCAACAGCCAAGATACAACTGAAAACTGTAATTCGAATTTATCAGATATGTTTGCTCTAGTTGAAACAGAAAATGCGTATTATTTTTTATCTTCTTATCGGGGAACAACGTTACAAGATTTACTTACTTACAATCCCGGTGTGCTCAATACAAAGTTGAAAAAGGGGTTTGTGACCTATCAGTTGCTAAGAGTCATCGCAAGCTTGCACAGTCGAGGCATCATGCATGGGAACTTGAAGGCTTCTAATATATTGATTGATGAAAATCTATGGATACAAGTAACCGGGCTGGAGTATGAACCTAATCCTGCAGACTTTGGCAAGTTGATAAAGAGATTGCTTATGAGTGCAAAATTACTTATCCATTTACATTAGACATAAGAAAGTGGATCTATGAAAAGGAAATGACAAAGATGACTAAAAGTAAAAAATCATAATCACTCCCTCCAGCAAAAATAAGTTGTAACAAAATGATAAAATTAGGCATACCAGAAGAACCCTTGGTCATCCAATGGGTCAAGGGAGATATTTCAAACTATTCCTACCTGATGGCTCTAAACCATTTGGCCGGACGACGAGAAGGAGACCCAAACTTTCATCCGATCTTGCCCTGGGTCACTGATTTCTCTGGAGACCGCATCGAGGACGGCTGGCGCAACTTTACGCATACCAAATTTAGAATCAATAAAGGCGATGAGCAATTAGATTTTACATTTGATGGTCCTGTGCCACACCACATTACTGATATTTTATCAGATATCACCTATTACGTATATCAAGCGAGAAGAACGCCTATACCCGTACTCTGTCAGTTTGTAAGATCCAAGTATGAACCTAACGAGTATCCTTCTTCCATGCAGCGACTCTATCAGTGGACGCCAGATGAATGCATACCCGAATTCTATACAGATCCAACTATATTCAAATCTATTCATCCAGATATGCCAGACTTGCAAATACCCAAGTAAGCTATTTTAACAAGTATAAAATAGGGTGTCTTATATTATCTATAGATGGGCTTCGTCACCTGAAGACTTTATTTATAAGCACGCTCAAGCACTTGAAAGTGAATATGTGTCTGCTAATCTACATCATTGGATTGATTTGACGTTTGGAACCGACTTGACTGGAAAAGGCGCTGTGGATGCCAAGAATGTGGCTTTACCTTTACTAGCAGGACAAAATAGCTTTATGAAACATGGTATTATACAGTTATTCAAAGATAAGCATCCACAACGAGGATGTAATTGGGGTAAAGGGAAAAAGGAGTTACAACAAGCAGCAGGTACTGAAAAGGAACAAGCAATAAAACAACCCTTTATACAGCGACCCGCCATGATCGCAGTCAGCCGTAAGCAATCGCCTTTTCATTACGACAATCCAAACGGACTCGTATCCTCCCCTCTTCACGCATTCTCCACAAGCACTCCAGCGACGACGACAACGACAACGACAACGACGGCCACAAACAGTATCTTGTCCATTAACCGAGACCGAACACCCTCTGTCCATTCGACCACATCCTCTATAGATACCAGTCGTAGCCTGCCCTCATCCTTTACTGAGCCATTGGTCTCTTCTTTACGCAACGAGCCCATACGCATGCCAATATCCATCTGTGACAATTGTTTCATAGAAGACTTGGAGCATTATGAGCATTTGGCTGCCTTTTCTAGCAAGTACAAGTTGCAAGTCGATGAGCTCTCCGTTAATCCCGTGTATCCCAAGTCGCCTTTACGATACAGTATTGATCCTACCGAGAATCTAGAGCAGCCCTTGAACATGTTTGCCATAGGTGCAGCGTATGATATGTACTGCCTGGGCAAGATGATTCAAGACATTTATACGGCCAATAATTCGAATGTGGCAGAACAAGAAACGTCGTCTAATGGAATGGATATAGTGACTTTTGAAAAAACAGAGGCAAGTTCATGTTTTATATATATCCATTGTTTGATTCTTATACATCATCCATAGATGCCTGTGGTCATTAAAAAAGTAATCGCTGCATTAAGGTCGGATGGTTGGGAAGATAGGCCTACAGCCAAATCAATTTTATCTGCTAGTGACCTTGGTTTTCCTTTATCGGAGGCCATACCTGAAATGTATGAGTTTTTAGCAGCGTTTCACCAAGCGTAAGTTATATACGTATCATTCCCCGTTTGGTATGTTTTAAGTGTTTTGTTTTATCCTGTAGGGAATGGTCGCGACGGCTGTATTTAGCTGATAAATGGATCGATTGTATCTGTGAATTAGAAGACGAGGTAACAGACCAAGACAAGAAAGATACACTTTATTGAATTAATCCTCCATAAGGCTTTCATGCTGATTCTACCTAGCTTTTCTCAGCTATTCACTCATGTTGAGACACGAATTGGTGCAGTAAGCCTGTTTCCAAAGCTGGCACAACGTCTAGGCCCCGAGATGGCTCTTCAGCATCTATTGAAACGAATCATATCCCTATTTGAAGCACTACGACCTAATTTACCCAAGACACTTTTTGACACCAAGATCATTTTTGAATTTATCAAACGACTGGGCATTTTAAAATTCTTACAGCAGATGTTGCCATGCTATCTCGAGGCTCTCTCTGTACAGGAAGGAACGAATAAGAAGACGGCCGAGATGGCAGCGCATTCACTCGTTCATATCTGTATCTTCCTCGGTCCTATCTTGACCTCGAAACACATCATACGCCAACTTGTCAAGATCATGCTTCGAGAGAACCAAGATCGGACGATCATCATCCAAGTCATGGTTCGTATTATGAACGAATTCGGTTCCACGTTCACAGCGGTTCAATATTCCTATTTGATCAGCCTCATCGACACGTATCGTGCCCATCTGACTGTGAAGAATGCTCGAACGATCTATTCGATTCTGATTTTACTTGAAGAATTGTTGGCGTATATGTTGAAGGAAGCGGTTGTGACAGAGCTCAAGTCGGGATTCATATCTACGCTTTACTTGCTTCTGGAACCGTTCACGGATGATGAAAGACCATCCAGAGAAGACTTCAAGTTGAGATTAACGCTTAGCGTTAAGACTATCAGGTATTTGCTCACAGTGAGCGAAAAGATACCGGTTCAGGACTGGGACTCTACTGTCTGTATCAGCATTTTACATGTGCTTGAAAAACTCACGTCTCCCATCTATAGGTCGTTCCTATATTACAAAAGTATTTCTCTGGTTTCTCTGTGCTGAATGAAGAAGACTCGGTAGAAGAAGAGTTGGCACCATTGCAGACCCAAAAGAATCATCAGGTGTGTATGTTCGTTACTTTTGTGTGTATGTGTTAACCAAGCGTACTTCAATAGATGATGTATGCTTATTTCAAGTTTTGCTCTATTGTCGGCAAAGAAAAAATGCATCGTATGATTCCAACAGGGTAAAGAAGAAAAAAGTATAATATACATACAACATACTTATTGCCATGATCACAGTGAAGCTATTGAGAATATGATGTATGACAAATTCTCTCATGAAAATCAATTGCAAGCTACTTCTCCTACACCAGCCATATCTCGATCATCAACAAGATTCATCACTAATCGAGCATCCATCGCATCCTTAGCCAAATCAGAGTCCTCACAGACATCCAGTAAGTTGATGTCTTGGATATCTGCAGGCAAGCGAGCGTCACCTGAGTCAAGTCAAAGCGACACATCTTCCATCAGTTCACTCACTGATAGTCAATGGAAATACGATATAGATGAAGAGAAGCTGTGCGTGTATGCATCAAGAGATCTTTACGAATTCGGGATCCCTTCAAAGCCTCTTATCGACACAACGTCGCCAGAGGACGCGACTTCATCTGCAGGTGGAAACACAAGCTCTGCTTTTGGAACACCAGATCAACGGGCCAAACCAGATAGCTCCAAAGCGAATGAAAAGGAAAAGAGCAAGGTGCCTACCAGTGTTCTGCCATGGAAGACAAGATGGAAGCCATCCTCTGAAGACATAAAGTAAGTGGATGAAAGCAAAGAAAAAAAAAAGGCACACACTGAAGTAAACGTTTAGAAATTGGAATCGGTTTCTATCTACTAATTCGGAAGAAATGTCAAAGTCTATGCAGTTTTCATTCAATGATTTGAAACTGAGAGGATTTGCTGGACATACAGGCGCTATCAAGTCATTCTCTGTGAATGAGCCTTCAAAGCTGTTTGCGTCTGGATCAAGAGATAAAACAGTCAAGATATGGTCATTGAATGTTCATCAAGGTATAGAGCACTGGGAAATCGATCCGTTCTCTGAAAGCTTGATGACCTATACTGGACATAGACGAGGTATCGTTCACGATGTTCATTTCTTGACTACCATGAGTGATACTGTAGCGAGCTGCGATGGACACATTCATGTAAGTTACAAAAAATACACTGCTGATGGTCTCCTCTTATTGATATCGTTTTCAGCTATGGAATCCAGAGACAGGAGTAGGACTACATCAATTCAACACTGGACGATCGCCCATTGTATCTGTCAAGCCCATCTTCCATTATCGCCAACTTGTTGGAGGCACAATGGACGGTAATTTGACGTAAGATAGCTTACACGTATAATACGCGTAAATACTTAATATCTTCCCAGGTTTTATGATACCCATAATCACACAGCATTACATGTATGGAAAACTAGCTTGAGCACAACTGCAATCTTTCGAGTGATCGCTATGAATCCATCAGAAAAGTTGATTGCCATTGGATATTCAACAGGCACCATTTCATTACTGGAATCAAGAACAGGAACACTTGTGGCAAGCTGGAAAGGAGGAGAAAGCGAAATTACTTCGGTAGGTTTTTTTTTGCACCCCATACACATATATAAAAAGAAGGGCCTAACTATTGAGAATAGATGAAGTTTTATACTGATGATATACTTGTATCATGTGCATCAGCTGACCACGTTCTCTATTGCTGGAATGTCAATAGATTAGCACTTGTTAAGAGTATTCCTATACAACAAGATGTGACATCACTTGATATCTATAAGGATGAAATTATCACAATCAACAGTAATAATTCAGTATCATTTATACCAATTAATGATGATGTAAGCTTTTTTTTGTTTTGTTTTGTTGACTTGTACTCATTTTTAAATAGTTTCAAGCTTACTCTTCCAAGTTTAAACCATCGATTATCAAATCGCAAGTGAGTGCATTTGGTATTATACCAACGGATCAATTATTACTATTTGGCTGTGCAGAAGGCGAAATATTCTTGTATGCATAAGATGCTTTGAAATAAATGGCAGATCTCAAGGATATGGTGGCACTTTATCTGAAATGAATTGTGTTACAGTAACAGCTGTAGCACCACTGAAAAGAGCGATCCAGTGCCACAATGAAGCTGTTTGTTTTTTTCAATAGTGATTTCCAATTTGACATCTGCCCTGTTTATCAGTAGCTTGTTAGCTCTATTTTATGTGGCGAAAGTAGGGAGAAAAGCATAAATAACAAAATGCAATAACAGTGAGCCTCGTCATTTGTTTGAGTGCATCTGATTGCTGATGTGGCACTTTCAGTCAGTATGTCAGTCTTAGTCATGTCAAGTCCGCTTGACTGTCGCGTCAAATATAGATGCCATTATATGCTCAACTTGGCTCATCCCTGAAAGGATGAGAGTGATTAAAAGCATACAATGTCATTCTATATCCAAATTATGACAATTGAATAAAGTTAGAGGAGGAAAATGAAAAGAGAGGGGGGCTATGACCACGACCACAGTCGGAGTGGGAGACGACAATTGACCCATAGTCCACAATGCCATGTGAGCATTTAGTGTAACTGCAGTGTAACTCGCTCTCCATCCGCCCTGAAAGAACAAAAAAAGAGAGTGGCTTATTGATGTATAATTGATTGACATCCTACTTTATCATACCAGATAAATCAGACTATAAGCCATCATATAGACTGAACCGTATCCTTTAAGGATACTGTTATTTTACTTTACGGTTAATTCAAACATGTGTATAAATTACACAATATTTATTTTAGTGTAAGCGAGGATTTAGACTTATTTTCACCTATAGGACCCCAATGGTTATTGTAGTGATGATGATGATTGGATGAAGTGGATATAAAGGGATGATTTTCTAGTAACTCAATTTTAGAATGATGATGATGAGAAAGAGGAGGAGAAGGAGGAGAAGAAGGATGAAGATGAGGATGATGATATAATATATTGGGTATTAATGGTGATGTGCAAGCATTCTTGGTGGAGTGAATCTTGTATTGATCCATTGTAAACTTTGGTAGAATATCTAAATCTAATCCAGTTGAAAATGGTGAATACCAATTGTTGTTCTTTTTCACGGTCATTTCATTATCACTTTGTTCAGGTGAATTTTGCAATGGTGTAACGGGTGCATAATTTACATCTTCCTCATCCATGTGCTCATCTATCTGTTCCTCTTCCATATCTTGTTCTTCTTCGTCCATATCTTGTTCTGGTTGAGTTATTTTGCTATCTTTTGGTTGTTGCTTTGTATGCTTATCCTTTTTCTTGTATTGCTTATTCTTTTTTGGTTTACGCTTTTTTAGTTGTTTCTTTGTAGGTTTCTCGGTGATAGGTTGATCATAGAACTCTAATGGCTCTTTTATTTTGACGGTACGTCTTGTCTAAATACATTAAGCTATTAACGTGTTTGATATGTCTTGTTTTTATATCCATACCTTAAATAATGTTACAACAAGAAACAAAACAAAGAAGCATAGAATTGTCTTTGTTGGCACAAGCCGAGATAAAGTAGGTTTCAACACTGAATAAATGGGTAAAGCAAGTATTGATAAAAGTGCCAATAAGCAAATGATTAAAGGCGACAATACTACAAGGGACAATATCTGTAATCCCCGGATATGTCGCATTATAATAAAAAAAAAATTAAAAAAGAGAGAAGAGAGAACGACAGCGACAAGGGGAAAAAGGTTTTGCAGAAAAAAAAATATTTTGAAGGGTATAAATTTTGTTTTTCCAAATTTGTTAAAAATCAAACACAGCAGTATCGTTTCGTTTTCCTAAAAGTCCAAGATTATACAGTGAGCCTTGGACTTCTTTTCATCTTGTGTTCATTCGTCATAAATTAAAAACAATCATTAAGGAACGAAAAACGTAAGCATTAGCCTCATTTGTTACAAAGTATAAATTTAATCATTTAAATAAAAGTGCTGTTTAAACATAAAAACGAACATAAAAGTAATATAAACTAAATCAAAGTATTTTTTTTTATTTCCCGCTTCGCTTTCGGTGACGAGAACGCTGAAGTCCTACAGGATTTTACTCTAAAATTAGACGAATCAAAATAGTTTTTAGACGCTTTACTTACCCTTTTTAAACGAGATGAAAATAAAATTGACAAAAAAATATTAGTTTAGACATGCTACGATGAACAAAATGATGTTCTTTACCTGTGGTAATCTTTAAATTTGCTCGCCGGAGCGAGGAATAACCACGTTCTATGTGGCGCGTTGTCCTGTTGGACGAGAGAGGATATGGGGTCGTTCATTACCGGACCAAAGTTGGGTTGAAATGAACATCATATTTTTAGCCGCAAGCACGTCTCGATTCCAGAATATATTACAATCGTTGCAGATCATTATATTGTAAAAGGTACGTTCTTGGACTGTATGGTGTCTTAAATTTCTTTGATGCATTCACAGCAAACCTAATTAAAAAGAAATAATTAAGGCTCTTAAAAATACACAAAATTTGCAAAGATACCTACGGATGATACCCTGAACTCATTAATGTCCAGTACTACTAGTTCCCCTTGTTTTTCACGCTTTTTGATATTCTTGTAAATCATCTCGGAAGCTCTTGCTCTTCTTCCTCTAAACCTCACATGAATACTTCCTTTCAGATCATCCCTGAATATGATCAAAGGTATCTTTGCTGCATCACTCTCATGGAAATGACTTTTGTGAGTTTCTCTCCCATATAATTTGTGAGAAAAGGCGATTGTGTAAATACAGACTTTGTAAAAAAATAAAAGAAAGATTATATCACCTTATTTCAATAGGGTTGTCAGCATTATCACCATGCTCCTTACTGCTCACCATTTCCTTTCTGCTTCTGTTTGAGCGCATTTTTTTACGTCTAGCTCTATTGTATTTTTCCCTCCATTTAAAAAATATTGCATGCTTCTTCGAGAGCGCATTACCGTCCTCGATAGTTGTTCCAATTTATCTGTGCAGTACGGAAATTGTAAAAACCAAAAAATGAGATAAATGGAGCACTATATACTGTAGGTGATCAATGTATTGATTGATGTTGAAAAATAGTTATCGTAGCTGAAGATTGCCAGCGCACAAGGAGCTCTGATCAATGTTTGATATAATGATGGTTCATCTACTCTGAGACCATGCAGTGAAGAGGCAGATGGCTGCGGGCAAAGCTTTCTGTAAAATTTTTTGTAGCTGTAATTCACGTTTATAATTCTGTAAATAAAGTAAGTTACTTGTTGCTTTTCTTATCATCATCCATACTTGCCTGTAATATCTCCAAGCTTTGAACATATTTTCTTTCAGTTTTTAATAATTCAAGTACGACTTTATCCCTTGCACTTTTTGGTTCATTGAATGAGTTTCTATTGTGATTGATGGATGTGATGACGCCTCATTCTTCTAGAATTTGTAAGATGATATCAATGGCGCTCACAACCTATAATAAAAAGGGATAAATATGATATTACAGTATAGTCTTTTTCTTATTACTTTAACGAATCTATTGGTATTATCCTTGTACAAGTCGGACAAAGTGAATAAATCATCTTCACGAATACCCAATTGATTTTTGCAAGCAACAATAAAATGGTAGATGCTCTTTTTACATTCATTAATTTGAGTACAAGATGGATCGACTGATAAGGGCTCTTGAGGATCCGACGCATTAAATAAGGCAGTCAAAGGAAAGCGTCTTCTACAGATAGTCCATAACTTGTTTGAAGGTGTTGTATCATCATCTGTTGTGTAATCAATATAGTATTCTATATTTGGTACAAGAGATAGCTTCTCTAGTACAGAGCGACATGTATGGTAAAGTGATGCTCCATTCGATGGCTTATTAGTGATTGAGAGTGCTGGTAAAGATGAATTATACAAAAAGGTATTTGTGGTCGATTTTGTGTTCAATGAGGGTGATCGACTATTACTGCTATGACTGCTGCTACTTTTGAGTGAAGTCATTAAAGAAAAAAAATCAAAAAAAGCTTTTATTCTTTTTAAATCCCAATAAGACAATGACATGTCGCACATTGAAATTAACTATCGAAATCAAGCAAATCTGCCAATTCTTGATCAGTCGCTAAAGAGGGGATTGAGCTAATCGTACCGCCACCGCCACGCTGTAACCAAGAATTGATTTGATCTTCTGTAATTTCAAGATTCTCTTGATGTGATTCAATTGTCGATTGTTGCCTCAATAGCAAGTTTAAATCCAGCATTGAACTGTACATGGGGGTATATAGGATTGAACATAGGTTTGCGATATCATTCACAGTGATAACAGGAGGAGCAGGTTCAATTGTATTACTACTACTAACACTACTGCAGTCATCATCGGATAAAGAAGGACAAGTCATTTTACTATCATTCTTTAAAAGGTATTCATAGATTTCACTATTTGATTTTCTTAGATTATCCATCATTTTGTATTTTGCTTTGGTTAAATTATGTCTTAGATGACGACTAATCGACACAATATCGTCTGTTTCTTCTTTTTCTGGTAATTTCACTTGTCTACTCAGCGCTTTCAATTCTTCTACTGTCATCTTTTCTTTACTTGATGGTTTACCCAATATGATCTTTTTGCTCTTCTTTTTTTGTATCGTCTTTTGAGTTCTATAGATTGTTTAAATAAAGAATATACAAGGGAGAATGTGTGTACCTGTAAAGTGGTGATGATGAATATGATTGGTCATAAATGGATTGCATTATGAGTGGTTAAAAGTACACAGAAAAGAGAAAGAGACAAAGAGAAGAGAGAAGAAGAAGGGAAGAGAATGTTGTTATATAGAAAAAAATCTTTTTCTGAGAAATAAAAAAATGGGACTTGTTGAAAAGGCAGGGAAATTTTTTTAAAGGAGAATCATCTTTATTTATAAAGTGCATTAAAGTAGTACATTAAATCCATATTAGGATAAATGACAATCTTTACATACAACAACAACAACAAAAAAGAAAGAAAGAAAGAGAGTTTATAGATAACAAAGAACTCAAGGTCATATGAAGGGGAAAAACTTTTTATATCTCCTTTTTTAAAATAAAAGCGGAGAGAGAGAGACGCTTTAGTGTAAAGAGACGTCTCTCTTTTTTGTCTTTAAAGGAACGCATTCAAATATAAATTAATTTCGGATGATGATTGGATAAATAAAGCGCTGAATCTGAATTGTTCCTATTGGCTTAATCAACATAAACAAACAACAAAAGAAACTTTATACAAATACAGGCTAGACAAAACAATATATATCTGACAACACCATTTCAATAAAGAAAAAGACACTATTTTAAATATACATTTATACTCTCTTATTAAGTTCATATCAGAGTAAATCTTCAAGTAATAAAAGAAAATCCATTTAAGCTCTCTTCTATCCCCCTTAATATATGTGTATGAGTGCATTCCTTATGCTTTGCTATACAGTTTTCACACTTTAAATTCGGACAATGTTAGTTTTTTTTTTTTT
>NW_019671928.1:500200-582911 GCF_002708625.1 Rhizopus microsporus ATCC 52813 | reverse complement strand
TTTTTGGACGAATCAAAATGGCCATGTTGCCGAAACGAAGACTAAGGATGTGGTTATAGGCTTTCTAGCCGCACTTTATTCTCAATGATAAAAAATATATAAAATTCTTCTTATTGTTCTCTTTACATCTTTCTAGCAGTGAATTTGCTGTAGCTTGGAGAACTGGTGGCAGGGATGAGCTTCAAAAGAGTCTCCTGTACCATGGGAGGGGAACCACCGCATCCTTAGTCTTCGTTTCGGCAACATAACCATTATGGTAGGCACGACCCACAATTGCCATTGCCTCCACCCTGACCTCGGACGTGGTTATGTTCTTGGTAACTTCTCCAAACACAATGTTGGCTATGTCGGATCCACGTTTGTGCCGATTTCTTGGCCGGTAGTAATAGTCTTCGAAGGTGTTGTTTGTCAAACTCCAGTTCGCGTGCAGCTTTACTCGTTCTATCGGGACACCTAAAGACACTTCTTTCGTGTTTGCTGCGGACCACAAAGAATGCGACTTGAACTTGTTTGTGCTGATCTCTGGATCGTGCATTATGCCTTCCAGCCACCTGCTGGCTGTCTTTGGTTGAATCGATTTTGCGGGTGCACAGCCATTACTTAAGTAAGCTGAGATCATACTCCGTTGGGTTTCTCCTGGGATTCTCTGAAAAACACCAATTTGCCCAGTTTCCCAATAACGATTGTAGGCGTCGTTTGTTGACTTGCGGATAGCTTGAGCTAGAAACTTTGCTGTAGCTTCATCCATCCATTCTTTCTCCTGATACATCCGGATAACCACCACGCGGTTACTGAGAAGTTCTTCTTCAGGGCGAAAACTAGGGGCTTCGTCTTGTTGCGCTTCAATACCATCGGCCACCAAAACTGCATTGGCCATGCTAAGGTCACCATCACACGATCATGTTCTCGATCTTGATTGTTTTCTTTCAAATACTTCGGTTGCTCCCCTTGCTGCAACTCTGAGTCGATCTCTATTTTTGAATCTTTGCTGGATCGACTGATATGCGTCCATTTTTGCATTCTTAAGCTCTTGGACAAACATCTTATTGGCTACGCCTGACTTGGTCCACTTGCCTCCGTCGGATTGCAAGGCTTCTTTTTAAACTTTTGGGTGTTTGTCCTGAGCTACTTGCTGGAAGACTCTTCCAGATCATCGAGGATTACACTTGGTAAGGCATCCTCTGTTGATTTGTCTCTACCGGCCTGTGCGGTGTAGCGCTGGATGAGCTCAATGATTTGTGCTTCTGTATGACCATAATCTGACATTTGTGTATCACGATGCGCGACTAGAAAGCCTATAGCCACACCCGAAGTCGGAGTGGAAGCAACGGCAATTGTGGTAGGCATATATTTTGCCTTGGACAGGATCACGATGAGCGTCGTTGGAAATGAATTTTGCCAACGGTATAACGTTGGTATGCGCTCAAATCTCTTTGAAGTAGTTCTTGTAAACTGAAATTATGGTTTCTGCAATCAGGACTTCTTTTTGTTTTATGCCCCTCCTCACCACAAGATTTTCCGGGTCAACTCTTCTTCTAGCTCTTCTAGCTGCGTCTTTTCCCTTTTTTCTTCTGGGGTATCTGGCACCTAGCGTCCTAAACAGCAAAGTTAAGAATGAGACAAAGTTACATTATAAAAAACTTACGTTTTCTTCTGGTAGGGATTGAATCTTCTGCTTCTTGGACGTCCTGTTGTTTTTGATCACCTAGCTTTTGCTGCTATTTATTCCGAATAAGCTCTTCGGCAAGGGGATATAATATTGGGCGCATTAAGAGTATACTGAGAATAAAGAAAACGTTTTTTTTTTCAACAAGGCATTATATATTAACACAAACTTAATACCTCATCTTAATTTATCATATAAGATAAACTGGCATTTTCTCTATATTTTGTATTATAAATTGGAAGTTATACTTATCCCAATTACTGTTGCCTCCGTTCCAGGTTCAGGTGAAGTGATAAAGGCTCTTTCGTGCCACGCTTTATTTTCAGATAATATATAATAAAAAAGTTTTTGTTTCCATTTTTTCAGATTTTTTTCGTGCCACGCACGGTGGTAATCATATATCCAATGATCATTCTGAACAATTGTTTACAAGAGAACAAATCGAACAAATCATTGCGGAAGTGTCAATAAAATTCAGTCTCGACAGATCAAGTAAAGTTCCCACAAACCTTCCAAACGGAATCTTGGAAGAACTGAAGATCAACTCGTCCATCAATTTACAGAAGAACACCAAGGAATTTGCTAAGGGCCATCCAAAGCACGAAGGTAGTGAATGAACCAACAGTGAGATATTTAACATAAAGTTCCACAGAAAACTTAAAAGGAAAACAGTGGATGCCCTCTTTTTACTGTAGTCTTTATTGAGCAGGATCTTTAGTTTTATAAAAGTCATCACTCGCGCGTTAAACATACCTTCAGTCAATCTCAATGAATTCTGTACTGCTATTATCAATGAACCAACATTCAGCTTTAGGCACACTTTCGAGACTCACGTTAAGCATGTGTAAGAAGATTTACACATATATTATATAAATGCTAAAGTAGGTCGGTTGTGTGTGTCTTATCCACGATTGAACAGTAATTACTAAAAAAGGAGCATCGTACGACTGTTTACGTATCTTCGATTAAGATTTTTCTGTACATAAAAAGAATATCATTGTTACACAACATGAAAGATCTGTAGAGAGAAGGGGAAGTTTATGCGTACGCAGGCCATTACAGATAAAAAGTCTTCATGTATCATTGAATTGCAATCGATAAAACGTAGAGTATAGATCCTTGACTGGTTATTTGACATGAGTGACAATTAGTTATCCAGTCTGCACAGTTAGAACACTATCTGTAAACCAAGCATTAGAGGTACATCTAAGGGGAGGGGCATATCAAGTAAGTCAGGAAAGCTCATTGCTCATGAGTTTTGAAAAGAGAAAAATGTCCGAGTCGTTAGCATAACTGAGGAATTTAGTTGGAAAAGTTCTCTGAAAGACAAGGTGATGTGTATCGCTAGTTGGAAGACGGGGGAAAAGAAAGAGAGGTGAGGGAACTATACGAGAAATCACATGAAAAATTAGAGGAAAGCACTCACTTAATGGGGAACAGGTTGATTTAATCGCAATAAGGCCCACACACCAAGTTGGACAGTCGGGGAATCACCCTGTCTCCGAGGCCCTGGCCGCTGAGGACGAAGTAACTAAGCCAGTCGCTAACGAAGAAATGGATGCATGCTTTAAGAGTCACCAGGGCATATAAAAGGGTGTCTGGAGAAGTCAAATACAGAGAAGGATAGAACACAGATGATTTGGCTACAGTACAGTCAGATGCTTTTTTTCTTAGGAGAACTGCTACTTGAGGTAATGCCGGTACATCTTGCCGAGGCGTTGATCAACCTATGGTTGTACCAAACATTGTCCGATACCAAAGCACCACGTCAATGTCCCATTCGGTAAAGATTAAAATATATGAGGGCATTATGCTGAAAAGATTTACAATCTTGTGTTGACCAGTGACTGATCCAAGAAGGCGAGAGCCATGTGCTCATAAGGAAGAGACGTTGCCGAAAAAGCATTTTTAATGACGCCCAACCAACGTACCTGATAGCAATGTTGGTTTTAGTAAAGAGTGTATGACATTTACAAATTCCAAAAGTTTGTCCAATGAGATCTGCAGTTTTGACATCCAAGTAGACAAGAGGCCACTTCATTTGGCTGTGTGTGACTGTGAGTGCACACACACATTTCGTTCTTGTGTTACCTTGGCGACCGATTATTGTTCAACAACCAGCCCACGTTGCATGAAGAAGGCTACTGATTTGATTAGCAGAAATCCTTTTAGCTGCTCTTCTTCATAATTCTCCCCCTTTTCCTTTCCCTCTTCCCTTCTCTCTCTCTCTTTCATTACCATAGAAACGAACATATTCAAAAGAGAAGTGGTAATGGATTTAAGTAATTTTCAGCTTGTTGAATCCATGAATGATATGGAAATGCTGAGAAGCCTGTCTAATAATGATCAGCAATACTCTCAGAAACAGTCCAATAGTACGAATAACTATGATCAGTTCCAGCAGGACATCAATCTCTTATTCCAATCTAATACACCAACAACCTCTTCTCCTCACGTAAATTCATTCCTTAGCTATCATCATGCTCCAAAACATCATCTGGCCAATCATTCATCCCCTCATTACAGAATAACATCTCACCAAATTTCGGATTGTTATGAACAAGAGGTAGTAAGCAGTATGTCTTTATAAACATTGATAAAATTTATACCAAAGAAAAAAAATTATAGGATATGCTCACACCCCTCATTTCTCCAGCCATGACCCCTTCTTTTAGTTATCAATTACAGCAGCAGCCACAACAGCAACAACAACAGCAACAAAATAATAAATCAATCAATTTTGGTAACGACTTGGATTTTTCTCCCTTGTCTTCCCCCGCAATGCTCCCTCAATCAGATGGCTCTCAACAACAAAAGCCTCGGTTTATGTCTGCAAATCAGATACGGGAGCAATACGAGCAGCTAGAACAAGCGAAATTGTTAATCACTCAAAAATTGTCCGAACTACAAAAATCACAGCAACAACATCAGCAACGTTCACAACAGTATGAGGTCAGCCTGATTTCATCTGATACTTCTCCACAGAAAGACAGTAAGAGTATTGTCCCTTATTATTTATACATGTATTTACTTTTCTTTTTACTGTAGATATAAATAATGATGCTCATCAAAATGGACATGTATCAACGCATACCTCTCAAGATACTTTACGAATGGAACCAGCTACACCTGCTTCATTAATGAAGATCTCTAACCGAGCCCCAAAGGCTGATTCACCCCTACCTCCTGCCTCTCTTCCGCCGTTCAATAGCGAGCCCATAGTTGCAGCAACGACGCGTCCAACTACATCATCCATAGCTCCGCGAAAACAAAGGGCGTCCATAAAGAAGGAAAAACCTGTTGGCAGAAAAAAGCAACGACGTGAATCCGTCGATCCCAAGACAGTTGCCTCTCCTCGCGCACTCAAGCCTCTCTTGATCAGTCCTACACTACGTCCAGGCACAAACGCGCTGCCGACCATGCTCTCTCTCAGTGGTTCTCAGGTTGCTTCAGTAGAGGATGCCGAACGCATTCTTGCGACACGGTCAAATTATCAGAATTTGATGGAGGGCAAGGGCGCTGCACTAGGCATTGCTTTCAACTCGCAAATCAAGAGTGGTCTCGAAGTTCGAAGAACGGCGCATAAGGCAGCGGAGCAAAAGCGACGCGATTCTCTCAAGGAATGGTTTGACCGACTGCGCTGTGAGGTCGAGGAAGGCTATGTCAAGCGTCAAAAATCACTCATGTCCCAGGTGATACAAGCCCAGGAGCTAGAAGGCAAACATCATGCTAACGAGGGTGAGAAATCCACTGAAGATGATGAAGGTAGCCCTGGAAACCAATCAGAAGCAGCTACTATGAAGCCCCTGTCCAAAGTGTTACTGCTCCAATATGCCTACGAATACATCACATCTTTAAAGAAAACTTTGTCTGAAAAAGATGCAACGATTGAGCGACTGATGGCAGGAGAAAAACTCGAAGACAAGAATGAACAAGCCGCTGATGAGATGCAGGTGGATCCACCAACTGGTAAATTCACATAACACTCACTTTTACCCAATTTACTTTCACTACCCAGCCTATGCTTACTTTCCTTTTCTGATTCGACTCTATGTGTTCCCTTTTATGCTTATGTAATCCGTTTTATGTATTATGTTTGATCTGCTTTATGAATCAATACTTTATTTTTATCTTTATCAATACAGCCTTTGCCAAATAATATCATCCTTAATATTATTTTCCAAAGAATTGGATGTCGTCCCTCCGAAAAAAAAGCCTTGTTGCTTCCAGATACATATTACACGTCTCAATCATCCTTCAAGGTCTTCCTTTCACATGATTGAAAAAACCTTTTATATTACAGAAAAAATCAAAAGGGACATGTTTGATGAAGCAACAGATTTAACTTGTTATTGTAAACGTCTTTTGCTTTATTTTATAGTGTTCTCTGATGACCTATTGTAGCCAAACATTGCTCCTTTTCTATAAAGAAATAAAGTGAAATTTTCTTGTAATAAGCAACATCATTAAACTTTATTGAATATGATCCTCGTTCTTCTAAATGGAAAAACGGAATACATATCGATCCTAGTACCAAAGTCATCCAATACCAGACACGGCTAAAGCCTTTTTTAATCAGTTGATTTCCGAGCATAACCAATGATTTGGTTACCTATCTGATTTTCATTACCAAATTGCTGCTTCTATATAGATCGAAGGAATATCATGTCTTTCTCCAGTTTATAATGTTAATAGCTATTCTTTAAAATTACCATAGCAAACACGATACTTTTTGCAAATATTGTGTTTTCTAAACTAAACAAATAAAAAGTAGGATGCATAAAATACAATGATTCTTTATAATATCTGTTGTTAGACTTGTTTTTGGAATAATTAGAGAATCTTTGATAGCAAGACTATATCTCGTCTGTGGATATAAGTATGATATTAGGAAAACAGTAGCTTAGAAGAAACAAGTAGAATTGATCTTCATGATTGTCTTGAGAGGGGACAATTATGGCTCATTAGAGCTTGTGGGTCGAAAAAAACTGCGATATTACTATTTTAGAATAAAGTGTAGGACAACAGGGACAGCTACGTGACTTCAACTTTGTTTTTTTAGTGACAAAAAGTTTTCCCCTCTATTTTTTTTTTAATTCTTTTCTTTGTAAAAAGTTCATTCAGTAAAGGGAAACATCTTGACAAAGAATTTAAGAAGAGGATGCAGGCATCCACAGATAATCATACAGAACTGGTAGAGAACTTTGTACCTCAGCCCATGTTCCAATGGCTTGCACCCGATGAGTCTAAAAGCTCTTTTGTTCCCTATTACCTCGATAAACAACAAGAGGATAACCTTTCAATAGACATTTTACAACTCTATCAGGTAAACAAACAAAGTTATTATGGATGTTGTTAACACTTTATTTAGAAACTTTTACCAACAAAGGAAAGTTACGAGAGAAGACTAAAGTTTGTAAAGAAGATGGAAAAGTTATTGAATAGTGAATGGCCAGATCATGATATAAAGGCACATGTGTTTGGGTAAGGATCATTAGACACAAGAATAGAATATATATATGCAGTTCAAACAGTTTCTCAGACGAAATAAACTATACATGTTGTATACACCCTATGTAGATCCTCTATGAATGATTTAGGTACAGGTTCGTCTGACATCGATTTGTGTATCACTACGCCATGGAATGGATTACGAAATGTTAGAGTGCTTGCAAAATTATTTAAAAGATGTAAGAATCATCATACATGAACAAAAAAGAGGGTATGCTTAACGCTGTTTATAGGTGGAATGCAGCATGTTGTTTGTGTGCCACGCGCAAAAGTACCCATTGTTCGCCTGTTTGACCCAGAGCTGTATGTTTATAACATAATATCAACTCTTTTAACTAATGAATCATAGACAACTCTCATGCGATATCAATGTAAATAATACACTTGCTTTACAAAATACAAAGATGATCAAAGTTTATGTCGCCCTTGATCCTCGTGTACGACCGCTGATCATGACAGTCAAGCATTGGACCAAACAGAGGCAATTAAACGATGCAGGTAAGTGAGAAAATAATGTAGGATGGACTAAGATGATTCATATTGTGCTATTACCAGCCAACGGTGGAACATTATCATCTTACACATGGACATGCATGATCATCAACTTTTTACAGCAGCGTGAACCTCCTATCTTACCAATCCTTCATGCGACAGAAAATGACGAATTGAATGATGATGAGTATTACTTTTGTGATGACATCAAGAAGTGGAAAGGGTTTGGACTGAAGAATAAGGAGAGCCTTGGAGGATTATTGTATGCGTTCTTTCGTCGATTTGCCATTGAATTTGATTATGACAGTCAAGTTGTATCTGTGCGGCAGGGGAAGTACCTGACAAAGAATGAGAAAGGATGGGATACAGGAAGGAATAGGACGAGTTTGTGCGTAGAAGAACCGTTTAACACTCAAAGGAACCTCGGTAACTCTGCAGATGTAACCTCGGTTTTAGGATTAAGGTGTGAGTTTCAACGATGTTTAGACTTGGTTCTTGATCACGCTGATCTAGAGACGATCTGTACGCCGTATAAGCACATGTTCCATTCCTCCGATCATAACACAGACATACCCACAACCAACATCTTTTCACTCACTTTGCCTGCCTATTCTGACGACAATCACAAAATTGAACTCACAGCACATCCTCATGATCGCCGAAAGAGTATGGTCGATGGCATCTGCCACTATCAGCAATTGCCAAAAACTCCCTCGAGCTCACCGTATAGGCCATCAGCACTTCATTCGACGTTTTATCCCCGTTTCAGTTCTTCACAAGCTCTGGATACAATCATCCAGAGCCGAGCTACACGTCATGGTAGTCATCCTCTGCCGCCTGTTCCTTCAAGCTTGTTATCGATGTTGAACATCAGTAATAATACAAATCATTCGCGATCAGTAGATAGCTTGTTTACGAGACACCAAAAGAAGTCTACTAGACAGCGTGACGATAATAAAGAAGGGTTTGTCAAGAGAAATGGATATCAAAGAAAGAAAGTATTTGATCATCAGAATTCACATCAACATCATCATCAACAGCAAAAGCAAAAGCAAAAGCAATCTGAGGAAAGGCCGCCACGTAGACAGTCGAATGGTATGGAATGGCCTTCGATTTCAGGCCATGCGCATACATCAAAGGAAATGGGAACTCCAGCGATAGGCCCACGAAGATGGTCTACGGTGAAAAGACATGGCGATGACACTAGTGTTGACAGTAACAGTAATAACAATAATAATAATAGCGACAATGAAGAGAAGAAAAAGACTCTGGCAGAAATAGTAAAGATTGCTCCAGCGCCAACCACTGCAACAGCAAAACGGCCGATTGCCAACAGCAAGTCATTTGTTTCCACAGCAACAGCGGCCAGTAACGGTAGCAACAAGAGCAAATATAAGAAATCATCAAAAAGCAATAGTAAAAATAATACCAATCATAGACAGCCAAAAAACAAAAGCAACAAGCTCCGTGCTTCAAAATGATTTAGAATGTAAATATGAAAAAAGAAACCGAGTTATCATATACATATTATATATATTACATCTAACAAGAAAAAAAAAGAATGTAATAAATGTGTACTTTACAAGTTTGTATTAAACTTTTATTATGTTGATAAAGTTAATCGGCGTAGAGAGAGAGAGAGAGAGAGAGAGAGAGAGAAAAGGGGGAGGAAAAGTATTAAAGGGAAAGGGGATAGCTGTTAAAGTGTACATCACTTCAATCATGAAGTAAGTACAAGGAAGCGACAACTTTTTTTTTTGCATGCATTGTGTCTAATTAACAGTAATCAGTATTGATCATTAACAGGTCAAACTTTGTATGAATGAGATTTCGAAAGTGGCTGCTTTTGCATAAATATAGCAAATAAAGCAGTAACCAGTTGATGCAGTAATCATTGTTGTCAATATGAAATAGAAAGGGGGAATTAATGGCCTTCATATCTTTATACCCTTCCATCCTTTTCTTCCTTATCCAATGAATGTCTTTACAACAACAACAAACAAGAAAAGGATGCGTTTAATTCTTTGTTCATTCACTCCTTTCCAATTTTATAAAACTCAGCTCAATTACTTTTTAATCTCTCCTCTTTTCTTTTTTTTTTTATAACCTGATGCCTGACAATCCTTATGAGCCTGTTTATGCAATTGTAATCATATTCGTCATTCTCTTATTCTCAGTAACTGCCTGTGTTGGTTTAAGGGTATTCAGAAAGACTCGTTTCCTTGAACAACAACGACAACAGCAACAAGAAGAAGAAGGACAACCAGTGAATGACATTCAACTGGTTCGTATTGCAGAGGCGGCTGACGACGAAGCAATAAAAACAGTAACAAGTAAGAGGGGGGCATATCATTTTAATAACAAGCAGTTAATCGTGCCTTTAAATAGACTGGCAACAGAAATATCCGCCCAATACAACTCAATTCATCGATGTAAAGAATGATCCGATGATAATCGAAAAAGGAGTCTTGGCTTGGAAGTTTGTAGAGGCTGACATGACACAGGATTCAGAGTACGAAAGTAATGCTGCGATTATGGATGATCCTTATACAATTGTATTCTGCCAAGGTCAAGGAAGCATCATGACCAATCTCCCAGTACCTATGCAGGAATTGTCTTACTGGGAAGTAAAAGTACTCCAGTTACACGAAGAGGATAGTGTGGCCATAGGTTTTGCAACTAAACCTTATCCAAGGTGGAGATTACCAGGATGGCATAAGCACTCTGTAGCGTACCACTCTAATTCAGGAGCTGTATTTGTCAGCGACTCGACCTACGGAAGACCCTATGGGCCACCAATAAAGGAAGGTGATGTCGTAGGTGTAGGATATCTGTATCAAAGTGGAACTATCTTCTTTACTCAAAATGGAAAAGTAAGATGTCTCTCGTTCACTAGTGTCCTACAATCTCTTACTTTCTTTTTTCTCCCCCCCTCCCTTCTCTAATTTCCTTTCTTTAGAATTTAGGTAAAGCACTGATAGGATTTAAATATCCTATCTTTCCCATCATTGGAGCTTCTGGTCCTTGCCATGTGTCTGTCAATTTTGGCTTACAAGAGTTTTTATATATACCAGGTAAAAAAAAATACTCATCCAACAAAGATATAATACATAACAATAATCATAGCAAATCAACGAGAAGCAGCGTTTGCACCAAAGCAAGGATTACTCCCGCCACCTCCCGCATATGGAGGACATATAGACGATACCATACTATCTGATGATAATAGCCATAATGAAAACCACCTAACATACACAGCCATCTCGTCTTCTTCTCCTCCAGGCTACTCTTCTTAATTATACATATTTTACAATCCTCCATAATAAATTTATCATTCTCTTTCTCTAATCCACCAGGGATTTTGCTGTGTTTATGATCAAACTACTCCAATTTTCTTCATTATATTCCTGTTCCCTAATCTGCATTGACCATTCTCTACGTTGGCTGATCAACTGTAACTCCTTTTCTACTTCCAACTGCAGATGAAGAGGAATACCGTATGCATAATAGGCCATCTGATCAATCGCAAACTGAAATAAAGATGCAATTTTCAACAAAACGACAAAACAGTGGAACGCATCGCCTCGTTTCCTCTGTACAAAATCATCGATCCATTGTATACTTTGCCA
Organism: Rhizopus microsporus ATCC 52813; assembly: GCF_002708625.1. Lineage (NCBI taxonomy): Eukaryota > Fungi > Mucoromycota > Mucoromycetes > Mucorales > Rhizopodaceae > Rhizopus > Rhizopus microsporus. The sequence continues at coordinate 571,613 of NW_019671928.1, read as the reverse complement.
GCACGAAAAACTTGCTAGATCAGCATCGGGTCGTATGTCAAGCGTATCGTAATGGCTTAACGCCGCCTTGTCAGCTTCATCAAGGCGCCACTCGTAGCTTCTTACACGTTCCATCAGTCGTTGTCCACTGTGTGTATGTCGAATAAATGTGTACAACCATGTGCGAATGAATGTGACGGACTGTACAAAGAGAGCAAGCTCATGCATGAATCGAGCAGAAGGAGGTGGAGCAAATGGTATAGTGGCCATAGACCGTCCAAAGAACCGCATTCGACCTTGCTGATCATAACTGCAGTACACTTTGGTAAAGTACTGCAAGAGAGTACAATTCAAGATGCCGCAAAAGTAATCATAGTCTTGCCAAGGAGTCGAGGGTTGAATCGTAAAATAAATACACTGGTTCGTCACGGCTATCTGTGTCGTGTCTATAAAAAATCTTTGACGAGGCTGCGTACGTGAATAATAACCACAGTTGATAGGATGAACGATCTTTACAGGATATTCTGTCCCACACTTGCTGTACTGACAATACACAATATCTTTATCGTTCTTGTTGGCCTGCAATGAAAGACGAGCTTCGTGTAAGTAATTATAGAGCACAGCATAACTCTCGTCCTCTGTGCTCTGTGCTCGCAAGTAGTCAGCGTCTTCTCTATTGATCATGATGAGAGAATAAAATGACTCCTTTTCGTCATATGAGCGGTATGGCCAGTACGCTTCGGCTGCTGAGGCTTCCTTTTTGATGAGTCGAAGTGGATCCCTTGTTTTCCAAAATTCTCCTTCTTTACCGCCTCCAGTAGACGCATACCCTGACTTACCATTCCAGTAAAAGCAAGGCTTTAACCACTGCTGACACACTTTATCTCCAAATTTGTGTCGTGCCCATGCAGTTCTGACCACAAGAGCATAAACAGGGTTTGTATTAGGCCCTCGATGCCAAACGAGAGGCGCTTGACCATCTCTCTTGCCTTCTCCATCACATAACCGTGGCAAATGACCAGTAAGCCTGTTAAGCTCGTCCAGACAGGAGGTGGTTGGAAGAATGAACGCAAAGGAAGCCATACCCTTACAACTCTTTAAACAAAAGCTGTATCGGAACTGAAGCTGGGGGTTACAGTTTGTCAGAGGATTGAAATCGCGATACTGTTGCAACAGGTCAGCAAGTGGTGTATTTCGAGCCTTGTTTCGAAGATAGAGTGTATATTCAAAATGATCCAGTATCGATGTACGTTTGCAAATACGGAAAATGAGTGAATCTGTTTGTACCTTGGGCCAGATTTTATAAGGTTCAAATTCATACATGTCTAGCAGCTTACAATTCATCAAGATCCATTCTCTATTAATGCATTTAAACAGCGGAATGAGCTGCGTGATTTTTTTTTAACTCTCAAGAGAGAAAAAGGACAATGTTTTTTGTTATTACCGGAAGTGCTGGGCAAACTCGAGTATGGTCCATTGACTGGGTGTGATCAGACAGACTTGACCAAGCTGATCATCAATTCGTTGAAGAGCAGCCCACATAAAATATACATAAGCTTGAGTACCTCTTCCTCCGAGTGTTTGCAGATCATAGAGCGTAGGGTCGGGTTGAGTGATGAATCCGGTCTTTCTGATCATGTAGGGTGGGTTTGTGACGATATAATGAAACTTTAGCTTTGAAGGATCACGTAATAGATTGAGGCAGTCCTTTTCAAAAGCATCTTGGTTACCGTCATCGCATCGCAACGTGAGCGTGTCATTACAAAATAATCTCAATCGATTTATTGAATGTGACGGTAAGCTTAATTGGAGTTCATTTAATCTTTGATAAATAGGAAACAAGTGAACCATCATGTTCAATTTGCATAAATGATATGTAAACGGATCAATCTCTACTCCCCATATGCTTTCAGGAATATCTTGTGTCAACAGCTTGGCAAGGCGCTCAGCGTCATTCCATACATCTCGTCTACACTGCTCAATCAATCGATGAATGTATTCACATAAAAAGGAGCCTATTCCAAGACATGGATCAAAGATGCGTGGTATACCGTAGTGTACTAAAAGAGGCCTTGACGCAATTACCTTCTCCCACATGAACTGAATGACTGGTTTGGGTGTATAATATTGACCATGATCCTTTTGATGCTTCTGGGCTGATGTTTCTAAAAAGTAGTGGGTATAAAATTTGGAAATGATGGTGTCAATGCTAGTGATTGATATATCAAGATGATCAAGTTGTATGCGTAGGTGACATAGTAGTGAAACATGATGTTTATAGTAGTACCATACAAATGGCGTGCTTAACAAGGAATCATACGGTGAAAATAGTCGCATGAAATCATGAAATGAGTCTGACAGAACAAGTTCAATGAATGTTAGATAAACCGCCATAAATCCAGTCATCAGGCAGTGAATATATAGTCCATCTTTATCATCAAGACTGCGTTGAGTTAAAAATGTTGCTGTTTCTGAGGATGATGTACATGTTTCTTTTTTAAAAAAGAAAACCGTTAAAAGATCAAGGATTTAAAAAAAGGCCTGTTCTTTTTTATATATATCTACCTTGACTATTTCTGATATCTTGTAGTATATTTACAAGAGAAAGTCCTAATATGTTGACAACAGTCGTCGTTTCTCTTTCTCCCAAGTCAATTACTTTCCCACTTGTTGTAGTGGTTTGCTCATTTGTAATTGTCATTGAAGTAAAGTAAAAAATAAAAAATAAAAATAAAGAATAAAAAAAAAAAATATCGAAAGGCATAAAATACATTTAATTCCGCTTTTTCAAATCCATGGCGTTATCCTTTTTTATATATTCACACTTTATGTTTCTTCTCGGGGGTTTCAATTTCACCTTCCTCTGTTTCTCTCTCACGCTTGACACTACTATGTTCTTCGGCTAGGGAATCTTCAGCCTCAGTGGTATCTTTGTCAAGAACTTCTTCTGTTTGTGTTACTGACTGATTATCATTATTATTATTATTGTTATTATCTGTCTGCCCCAGAGTTTGTTCCGTCGTTTGATCCTCGAAAGATTCCAAGGGTTGATCCACAGATAGTTCACTGTTTTCAACGACTTGTTCTACGGACTTGTTGTTTGTCTTTTCTGATGAGGCTGTAGTTTCACCTTCTGCGCTGTCTTCTACGTTTTCAGATGCAATGTCTGTTAAAGATAGATCAGTAGATGCTTCTACTTCTGGTTCTGCTGGCGCTGCGTCCTTAAGCGCTGTAAGTTCCTCCTGAAGCCGTTTGTTTCTGTTTTGAGACATTGAATGCATCACCCTGAGTCTTCCTATTTCAATAGTAACATCCACCACTTCCTGTCTTGCTTTCTTCAGTTCTTCCTCCATCGCAGCCATCTTTTCTTTAAGTTCAGCAACTAATGCAGTATTAGCGCCTTCATTGTTCTTGGCATTATTCTTTGCACTGTTTTCTTGTTCTGCCTTCAGCGCCTTTAATTCTTCCGACAGCTTATTCTTCTCATGTTGGATCACTTTAGCTCTATTCAATATGCCAGCATATTTTGTTTCTAATGATTGAAATTCATCTAATTTCTTCTTTAATGACGTTTCTGCACTCTTTGCATCTTGCTCTGCCGCTTGTCTTGCTTCTTGTTCCTTCTTTAACGCTTCTTCCAAAGACTTTACTTTCTGCGAACTGATTTCATTAGACTTCTAATAAAGGATGAATAATCAGGATTATAAAGTCATTTTTACAACTTACGGAAATGGAAGTACCAGCAGCAGCAGCAGCAGTAGTAGTAGTAGTAGCAGTAGTAGCAGTAGTAGTAGCTGCAGCGGTTGCTTCTTTCAATTGTTTTTGTAGGTCTGCAACCTTTGACTCTAGCTCTGTATTCTTTTTGTTGGCATCCATCAGACGATTCTTCAACTCCAATGCAAAACGTTGTTTATTGTTTGCATTTGACACAAGACTAGCTTGACTAGATCTAGTTGTTTCCAATTCTGTTTCTAGAGACTTTATCCTCTCGCTCAATGGTGCTACTGAAGCCTTCATAGACTGCAATTCATTATTGACTTTTTCCAATTCAGCTTTCACTGCCTCATTTTCGGCCTTTATACGATCCACTTCTTTGACATCCACTTGGTTATGCTTAGCAAGGATCTCAGCCGATCGTGCAGACCACTCCTTTTCTTTAGCAGTTAATATCTCAATCAACCCCTGTGTGCTCTCTAACCGGGCTTCCATTTCTGCAACCTTCACAACCAGAGGTTCAGTTTCCTTGATTTTGGCAGATAACTCAGTTTCAATCTGTTCAATCTTCTTTTTCAGTCGATTATTATCTTCCACCAAAGAAATGTTTTGAGTTCTAAATGCATCCACTTCGACCTTATAAAACGAGACCTCAGCCGCCTTCTGTTCTAGCAATTTCTCGTTGGTTACTTCAAGCTCTTTGACCATATTGCGAGCTATGTCAAGTCTCTGTCTGGAACTGTTATATTCTTCTTGGAGCAATCTATACTTTCGCATCTCTTCTAAATACTTGGCTTCGCTTGCCTTCTTTTCATGGTGAAGCTTGGTATTAGTTGCCCGAAGCTGCGAGTAAATATCGCGAGAAAATTCATGAATACCGGTTCCTGCCCTTACATCGTCCGTTTCATTCCACTTGGCAAGCTTGTCAAGCAGCTCCTCTAGACGGGTACAAGCTTCGGTTTCCATAGTTTCAGTCTCTTCTTGATATTTCTTGATACTCTCTTGAAACTGTGCCCATTCAGCAGCTTCACGCTTATATGCTACGCTTGTCGACTCAAACTGAGCCTTGATGTCTTCTAGTTTCTGCTTAGTGCTGCTTAATTCACTTTCAAGCTGAGAAAGTTCTTGACGAAGCTTTGTTGCACTTTCTTCAGCTTGTTGACTCTTTCTTTCTTCCTGACAAAGCCTTTCTTGAATTTCATCCAGTGCCTGTTTCTGTTCTTCTACTGACACGTTCAGTTTTTCAACCTGATTTCGCTTCTCTTCAACTTCGAGCTCCAAACGAGTCTTGTCAGATCTCAATTCCTTGTTTGCCTCTGTAAGCTTGGTCTGAATATCCTGAAGCTTCTCGCATAATGCATCATACTCTTCCTTTGCCTTTTGAGCCCCTTCCTGAGCCTTGGAAACCATTTGGTTACGAGCTTCAAGGTCCGCGTTTAGTCTCTCGATGCGACTATTAGCTTCTTCAGCGTATTTTTTGTGCTCGTTTGCAATTTCGGTTGTCTTCTTGTTGGTGTCTTCTACAACAGACATGTATTCGTCCTTTTCTTCTTCCAAAACACGAACACGATCCTTCAGTTCAGCTATTAAATGGATATGCTCATCACATGAACCACCCGATGGGATCGTAGCATGGGTAGTGTCCATGTTAGATCTGCTGAGACTTGCTTCAGCTTCTGATAGCTTTGTTTCAGCAATAATCTTTTCTTGATTAACCTTTGACAATTTGTGTTCGGTCTCGGTAAGCTTTTCTTTAAAGAATTGAATCTGTCCCAGGGCTTCCTTGTATTTGCCTTGGACATCTTGGTAATTAATTGTCGTGGATGCTTCAATCTCCTTTTCCAAGGACACGATGACTTTCCGACAGGACTGCAATTCGCTAGTGAGTTTAGAAATTCGTTCTCTGGACAATTCGGCTTGCTTTGTAGATGTCAATTGAAGACTTTCAATACGAGAGCTTATGTTTTCCAAAAGTGTATTCAATCGTACTTTTTCTGCAATGGTTTCGTTCAGATCTTGCTTTAATGCGTCATAAGCTCTGGCCTTGGAGTCTAGCTGTAGCTGAAGATCGACTGCTTCGGCTTCAAGTTGCTTGATCCTTGTGTTGCATTCAACTAATGATTCGCGTATCTCCTTAACCTCGTTCTCTTTTGCAACAAATTGCTCATGAGCCGCAGCGCTCTCTTGTCGTGCTTCACTGAGTTCTACTTCACGTCGTTGGATGGTCTCTGTCAAACTTGTGCACTTTTGTTCGAGATAAGTGGCGCTGGTCTGGACTGAAATCAAAAGGTTTCGTGCTTCACGTTCAGACTTGCGTGATGATTGGAGCTCTTGTCGAAGTTTATCAATCTCTATGCTTGTTTCAGCACGATAAGTAGCAAAGGCATCCGTTGCCTCCTTCAGCTGACTTAGACACTTTTCTAATACAATATTTGAGTTGCTCGTCTCCTTCTTTTGTTCTAGACGCTTCTTGTAGCTTCCGATCTCTTCTTGCAAAACTTCAAGTTGTGCTTGTCTTTCGGTAAGTTGTTGATTCAAATGTAATATAACCGATTGAGCTTCTTCTAGCGCAGATGTCTGCTCTTCACTTGCAGCGGTATTGGCCGCATCCCTCGCCGCAGCTAATTCTTGTTTTAGAATAAAAACTTGTTGTGATAATGATTTATTGAGGTCGACAAGTTCAGAAACATTTTTGAATGCAAGTTTATCGTGTTCCAAATTAGGTACTATTGGCGGTTCGGACAAGAGTTTGATGGATACTTGAACAGGAGGAGGTATAGGATCTTGTCTTTTTTGAACATCGACAAGAAGATATTGAAGTTGGTAGGTTGTATTATTGAGTGCATTTTCGGCTTTTTCCTTTTCACTCTTTATCCTTGATAGTTCCTCATTGGTCTTTGCAAGCCTTTGCTCGAGATTCTGGCAGCTTTCTTCGCGTTCGTTTATGGTCTGTCTCGAGATTTGAAGCTGCTTTTTGTAATCCTCGAGTTCTTTATATAGTCTTTCAAACAGTGCTTCCTTATCATTGAGCTCTCGTGTAAGTCTTTCGGTGACTGCAGTCGAGTGCTCCACTTTGGACAAGACGGTGAAATACTTTGCCCTGATTTCAAAGTAATCAGTGTATATTTCTTCAGGATATTTGCCCAATTTTTGGTATTCGTCAATCAGAGCGAGTAGATGACTTCCTGATTCGCTGTATGGACCAGCCGGTGTGTTTTCCATGCCGGTAATATGTTTGAACTGGATATGTCGAAGGTCTTTTTCTTCTTGTAACTTTGTGTTCAATTCTGCCACTTGATTTTCCAACTCTTTGTTCTGGTTCATAAGCTCCTGTATCTTTTCCCTGTTCTCTGTGACTACTTTGTGATATTGTTCAATGTAGTCTTTATGTGATGATTCTAATGTGCGATAGGAGGATTCTAGTCTGTCAGCCTGAAGTTTCAGCTCATTGTTTTCTTTCTTTACGACTGTCAATTCTTCCTTGTTGCGACTCAAGAGTTCATTGGCATTGTTCAACCTGAACTGAAGACGATTGACGCCATCTGTCGCAATACGTTTTTCCTTTTCCACTGCAAGTAGTTTGTTTTTCAAAGCATGAATTGTGCTATTCTATAATATAATTGTCAATAAAAAGCAAAACATATCTGCTTTACTCATCCTTACAGAGTCTTGAATGTGCCTTTCATGTTCCATTTCGAGCGCTGTGTACTTTTCACGAAGAGCATCTTGAGCAATCTTTTGATTCTTGAATTGTTCTTGAAGACTGTCATTTGTCAACTGTACTGTAATATTTAGTTATTTGTAATATTGTAAGCAATCAAGACTCATTTTTACTTGAAGGTTATATCTTTCAGCTTTTGCATTTGCTTCCAGTAACAAATAGTCAATTTCCTTTTGTTTAAGCTCATCCTTTTCCTGCATCACTTTACACATCTTGTCTATATGATTGAATTAGAAACACAAGAGTTAAAAGTAGCTAACTATTACCTCTTTCTTGAGCAAGCTTCATGTGTAGTATGCCATTTTCTTCAAATAGTTTTCGTTCTGCATTCTCGGCAATGCCTAGTCTTTCTTTAATCTGTTTATTCTCATCTTCAATTTTGTGTTTTAATGTTTCAGCTTTCTCCTTTTCAGACAATGCCTCTTCAGCATCGCGTTCTATAATAAATTAATACATTTAAAAATAAATCTGCTTTTGACTTTATTATTACTCAGGGATATATTTTGTTGTTCAAGTTGTTTGACAGAAACTTCAAGCTGACAATATCTCCTTTGCAACTCTTCATAGTCAAGAGCTAATTACAAAGAATTAATTGCGCGTTTATACAGTTATGAGCGCGCTTACATTGTCTCAAGGTTATTGCCTCTGCAAAATCAGACATTGAGGGGCTGCAAAAGAAGAAGAAAAAACAACTAAAGTGTGGATTGCATAAATGATGAGGTGTGGCGTGAATTCAAAGAGCGCTTCTCTCTTGCAATCTGATTTGCCCAGTATTCTCAAGACAGTTCACTTATAAAATGTATATATATACGCGATATCAAGTATATGTGTTTTTATTTTCAAAGCAAACTCATATCAAACATATATATTTCATTAATTCTTTTTTATGATCTAATAAAGAGAAGGAAGGAATCAGCATTGGATTTGTTTGACAACATGTCTCTCTTATTGGTCAGTAGAAAAAAAATTTTATATTCTTCGAGAAATTTTGTGACGTTCAGTTATTATTGGCGGACATTACGGAGTTTTTAGTTTTTGTCTATAAAAAAGCAACCCTGTCCTTGTTCTTTTTTCTTTTCTTTACGCTTGAAAATAATATGTTACTATACTAGGGCGTAGGAGTCTCCATGACTCATAATAATCTGCGCATATCCTTAAGTAACACAAGTCAGAACAGGAGATTGTTCGAGCTATGGGTTATGAGTAGCCTGATCCTTGAGTGAAGGCCTTCGGGCTGAATCTCGGTGAAGGTTTGCTTATAACTTTTCGAATGATCTGGATGATATATTCCTAGGCTTAAGGTAGGCACTATGTGCCCTTGACCTGAGGCAAAACCATATCACCACCATTTCTGTATACATTGTAAAATCAAATGAAAAATAATCATTAAAAAAATTTTTTTTTCTTGTCTGTTTCTTTATTCCCGCTTAATGATGAAATATCACAAATATATAGAGTAATCAGTTCTTTTTTTATTCTGTTTTAAAATCCTTCATTTCATATTGTGACCGACCACTTCCTGAAGCATGCACTGTTTCCGCAATTCGATTCTTGGCCATACTCGTCGCTTCATTGAATACAGTTGTCAATATTCTTTCTAAAGGTCCCCAAAGGTTGAGAGCATATACAACGTAACCAACGGATACACACAAGATGAATAACACAAGGTAGATAGGGCTCTTCAAGATTGTCATGAATTCATTCCAACCGAGGAATATCATGGCAATAACGGCCCAAGTGGGTATCTTGGCTGTAGTGGCAACTACAGATCGTTTGGCTTCCAAATAGAATGCATCGGATTCTCTCTTGAAACGATTTGATATATCAATTTGCTTGCCTTCACCAAGAATAATAAGTGACTGTTCAAAATCAAACTCTTCAGTTGATTCAATCTTAAACTCATCATCTGAACTTGTATCAATCTTGGAGAACAATTTGATCAAAGACAAGGTCTAATAAAAAACATCGATTAGATCCCATTTTTTTTCTTTCTATGTTTTTGCTTACTTCGTCTCTAGCTTTCTTAAAATGAACATCGATATTATCTTCTGGTTTCCATACTTTTGGAAGACCTTTTTCATCATATCGAAACTTTTCTTCAAATCTGATACACGTTTTAATAAATGTGAGGCTGTCATTTTCCTTCCTTTTTTTTATACCTGTTTCTCAGCTTCAACAGTAGCAGATTATCAGCTAATTCCTCGTCTATTTTTTTTCTTAATACCAACCAAGTTTGTCTCTTCAGGTTAGCAGCTGATGTTTGAGCTTCTTCAGTTGAAAGATCAAAGCCTTTAAATTAAAATGTGAGCAAACAGTATCATGATCTCAACAAAAATACTTACTTTCTGCTTGTTTGGCCAGTACTTTCTCAGCATCAGCCAATGTGGCGTTATAGATACTGATAATCTTGGTCCACATGTCTGGTCCAGGCCTGTTGAGTTCAAGTGCGACAGGATCCGTAAGCTCGGTTTCTATTTGCTTTTCAAGTGCTTTGCTCATCTTTGTAAATTCCTTTGTACGCGCTTTTGCAGCCAATTCTTTAAACTCTTCCTTCAAAGCTTCTTCTTCATGGGCATAGGACCAATCTGTTCCTTCAATGACCATGGCTGCAACCAGAGGTATAAATAAGAGATACTTATAGATTATTTCAACATACCTTTGGCACCATTTTCAAAAAATGCAGTTGCTTCTTTCAAACATGATGAAACTACCTCAGCAAACTGATACTTGGGCTTCTTTAGCTCTTGTTGAAGTTTGTCATTAAACAAATGAATCGCTTTCTTGTGCAAGTTTTTCAATTGACCCACAAAGTAAACTCCCAATTGTGTATTCAGTTTAGTCACCATTTCAACTCGCTTTTTCTGATACACGCCTTGGTTATAACGAGAAGCACTCTTGTCAAACGATTGTAGCGCTTCCTGTTGAAGTTTCTTCATTCTCTCTCCCAAATCATCCATAATCTCACCCTTTTCAAGAATAGGTGATTTGAAGAGTGCAGTGCCTTCTTGGAATACTACAAATGCAGCCTAGAAGAAGGGAATTAGTATGCTGTCATGTGTATAATGGTTCGCTTACATTAGCAATCTCATCACATCTGTACTGAGCCAATAACTCTTGTTGTGTAGGCAAATCAAGATCTTTGTTTGTCAGAATTTTATCCCAGATACTTGAAGCATACAAGTGATACCCATCAGCAGGAATTCGCTTGTGATATTCAGGACGGAATACGAAATCAGGATGATTAGGATCATTGAATCTAAAGAGAGTGATGAATACGGCTATATTCTTACTTTTTTTTGTTACCTCTTTCGAAGCTTGGCTACTTCTTCATCAAACTTATCAGGCAATAAAATCTTGTGAGGTAAGCCAGTAAACATGAAATCAAAGTAATCTGTGATCTTGCAGTCTTCAAGTCCCTCAGGCTAACACACACACATACACACATTAATCAAATGCTATCCACATTTAAGAATGTATATATATATATACCTTTGACAAGCTTTCCCAGATCTTTTCAAGGTCAGTACGGAGTGTTCTTGCCAAGTTTTCCAAAGGTGTTGCGCCAACAAAGTCACGGATAACCATAAACAAGAGGGTCTTTTCCTTACTTTATATTTGCGTCAGATCTTCCACAATATATGCACGTGAATATTTATTTTTGTTTTTACCCTCTTTGGTTTTGGAATAACTGCAAGTTGACTTCAAAGACGGTCTTTAGCAATCCCATATTAGCGCCTTGATAGAGGCCGACCTGGTGTTCCCAAAGGTTGAGAATGATCACTTCGCTTGTGGCCATAGAGAATAAGGCCGATTTACGTTCAAAGTCTTGATCTTCTCCACGCTCACGACCGTCCGTGCCTTCGACGTCCATCACGAGTACGTGCATACCTCGACCACGAGACAGCCAGATACCCTTGGTCGTTTGCTGTCGTTGGTTTTCATTCATTTCTGCAAACCTGGTGCCAAACAGCTTGTTCAAGAGGGTACCTATTGTTTGCATTAGTCATTTGTGTGTATGTGTGTGATTATTTGCTAAAGTGTATATTACTTTTGCCAGTGCTTTGAGAACCAAACACAGCTACGACATCATATTTAAAACCTGCATCAGCTAAACCCCACTTTCCCATATACTCAGGAAGCTGCTCACTATTGCCATGGTATTAGTTTAAAAGAAAGAAAAGCAATTAGAGTTCATTACGTGAATTTCTGATGTTCGTCAATAACTTGTAATCTAGGAATTTCAGCAACATCAGAATCCCAATCTTCAGTAGGAGTAGAGCTAACCACTTCCTTTATTTCAACAGATTGTTCTTCGTTTGGTTTCGCTTCCATTTTGTTATTTAGAAAAAAAAAAAGAAAAAGAAAGAAGTAGTAGAGAATAAGGAGAGACTTTTAAAGTTCACTTCGGAGTTGAGGTTTGTCACTTATAAGTTGTTTATGCGACCTTGACCTTTTTTCAAGGGATGGGAGGATTCAGAGAATGAACAACGGTGCTTTATATGAATGCATCATACATCTTTAAGGGAGAAACCCTTTTTTCATCATAGATACACATACACACACGTCATCCTCCTCCCTTTTTATTTTTTATCGTTCGTGGTACAAACGGCTTGACTTTTCTCTCTTTTTTAAAAAATGAAAGTTGTAATCACAGGGGCATCAGGTTTATTAGGCAGACAAGTCGTCAAGGCATTCAAGGACTGGGAAGGTAAAAAAAAAAAAAAAAAAACAAGCAAAAGTAAAAGGTATTGAAATAACCATTTTATTGTAGTGGTTGGAACAGCTTTTTCACGCGCAAAAGATGACTTGGTTAAAGTAAAATGATATATATATATATATATATATATATATGTTGATATGAGACAGGATGTCATAATATTATAAATATAGCTTGATTTGACTGATAAAGATGCAGTGGAAACTTTTTTCAATGAACAACAGCCTAATGGTAAAAATAATAATGGTATAAAAACACTAGACGCGTAATATACATCATACAGTCGTTGTTCATTGTGCGGCTGAACGTCGTCCTGATGTGGCAGAAAAAGATAAAGATGGCGTGTTGCTCGTAAGTAACATAAAAGGACGTCGAATGTATATAAATGACTTTATATCAGCTCAATGTAGAAACTTCTAAACGACTGGCAACTATCTGTAAGTCACGGGATATCATGCTTATATACATTAGTACAGACTATGTATTCGATGGTACTTCACCTCCATACGAGATTGAAGATAAACCAAACCCACTTCAATTCTATGGGCAAACAAAATTGGCTGGTGAAAATGCTGTCAGACAAGTCTATCCAAACGCAGTCATTCTCCGTGTGCCTATTCTGTGAGTAACATTGAATCTTGATCCATTTCATAATAATAACTTGTAAAAAAGCTATGGTGAGACTGAATACAATGGTGAATCAGCCGTGAATGTACTGATTGATGTTGTGCTGGTAAGTATACATATATCTTTATCCTTTATTTCTTTATCAACGTCATTATAAATAGGCCCCTCAAAAGCCGGTCAAGATGGATAATGTCGCTCAAAGATATCCTACAAATGGTAAAAGAGGATGACCTTTTATTATCACACTTATTCAAAGTATATAGTTGCTGATGTGGCCCACGTGATCAAGGATTTGGCAGGTAAGATCTACACTGTTTTTAAATAATTATATATTCATTACATGTATATAGTCAAAAAGATGGTAAACAAGCAAGATATTCGAGGCATCTATCATTTCACAGCTCAAGAATGTATGACAAAGTATCAAATGTGTGGTAAAAAAAAAAAGGCTAATAATAACGTCTAACCAGAGATCTTTGCTGAGTTGCTCAATGTTCCTATACATCATCTTACTCGTCAAGATACAGTTGACCCTGCAGCAGCAGTGTCGCGACCTGAAAATGCTCATTTGTCTGTAAAAAGTCTTGAATCTGCCGGAATTAATACTCAATGTGTCAAATTTGCTGCTTGGTTTGGAGATTATTTCTCATCTTTCAAACCAACCAAACAACTTTAAATTAAAGCTGTTTTATCCTCTCTTTTATGTATACGCTGATTATTCCTTATTATTTTTGAATGGGTAACCAAGTGTATAAACAAAACGTTTCACAAGAAAAATAGCTAAAGCTTACATTCAGCACAAAGAGTGTAATACAGCAATAAGTCTCTTTTTTTCTTTTCTTCTCTTTTCTTCTTCTTCTCAAATAAAAGCTCCATGACAGATAAACTAGTGGTCCCTTTGAAGAAACACTGGATATTAGGGGCTCTCTTTTTTGAGATGTAAATAAAAGAAAATACTATTTTATACATACTAAATCAAGCCATCCATAGATTATTTGGATTCGGCTATCATGCTATTCCAGCCTTAACCCTCCTTTACTGCCCTATCATCTTGAACTATTGCCGATCTCAACCCTATACACACACGCTTTTGGCTTACGCAATCAGTAGTATTTCACTTGCTCTATGTTTTCTTGGTACCTTTGCGATGGTCGAAGGTGGCCCTAAATTTCCAAAGGCTCTACTCATATTCAGTAACACTGATCTTTCATTTTAAACACACACAAAAAAACTAAAATTATCTGCATTAGGCTCTTCGTTTGTCCTCAATTGGGTTCCCTTTATTCCCTTTACAGCTGACAGGTACTTGGTACAGCAAACCAACTGTATCTGGACCCGTGTTCTCTTTTTCCCCTGTGTTTGGACAGCTTCATTTTATCTATTCCAAAAATACTGTGGTCTTGGTGACTACCTCACCTTCACAACCCCTTTGATCACTTGGCCTGAATTTGGTTTAGCAGCGTCTCTCGGCGGTCGGTCATTCCTTGACTTTTTGACCGCCCTCTTTGGCACAGTCTTGGTGGAGCTCCCTGATTATCCCTTTCATCTTTTGAAAAGGGGACAGGATACGGTCGCAGCAACGGATTATGATGATCAAGGAAAGCCAGTATACAAAAATACATGCTCATCGCTCTTGAAGCATCCTGTCACTGCGTATATCTTGTTTATGTTTGCTCTGTATACTTATAACGGTGCTCGCAATAATATCCTACCAGGATCCATGTTCCAGGCCCCTCAATCTGCCTATATCCCCAAAAGTGTACCTGTTAGCTGTGTAGTTAGTTACGGACATGACGTACCTGATAAATTAAACTATGACATCTGGTTTAACAAATCAGCCCATACAGCAGAGGTTTATTATATTTAGTTTTTGAAATCATGTGTACACTAACTCCTCTTTTTCTTAAAGGCCGGATCTAAATTAGTGCTGTGGTCTGAAGTTGCAGTTGTAGCAACTGATGCAAAAGAGGAATCTCTTTTATTACAACGCGCAAAAGAGTTTGCCATCAAGCACAAGGTCTACTTGGCTATGACCTATCACCTTCTTGGACCAGTCGAGAAGAACAAACTTGTCGTTTTTACCAAGGAAGGTGATATTGGGATTGACTATAATAAAGCGCATCCAGTTCCTACGGTGGTAAGATGACACCCTATTGTTTTGCTCTCTTAACTTTTTTTTTATATTACAACAGGAAATGCAACCCCCTGGTGAACTCATCATTCCGTATATAGACACTGAAGAGTTTGGTAGAATTGGTGTTTCTATATGCTTTGACATGAATTACCCAGAATTTATGCTTCAAGCAAGCAAATTAAATATTGATGTGATGCTACAGCCTGCCTGGTCTTGGGGTAAGTAAAAGAGAGTTATTTAACCTCCTTTGAGCAGTATCTAATTTCATACAAGGCCCTGTCACGATTTATCATACTCAATCAGAACGCCTGAGAGCCATCGAAAACGGATTCACCTTATTCAGATGCACCACGTATGGACTCTCTGGTATTTATGGACCAACCTACAATGTCGTTTACGATCAAGTGGTAGCCACGTATCCTGCAGAGTCTTACTTGTTTTACTTACCTATCAGAAAACGAGTGGCTACACTTTATGGATATATTGGTGATTCTTTTAGCTATCTAACCGTTTTTATTACCTTTACGGCATTCATTTTATTTATTCGTCAAAAGTACAAGTCTAATCGACTGTCCATCTAGAGCAAAATAAACAACTTCTTATATCTTGACTCTCCCTTTATTTGCCTGCATGATAGATCCTTTGGATCAAAAATACGTCATATAAGAATACTTAAGAGTATTATATAGATTGGAAATCTGGGAAAGAACTCTATGAATATTCTGATTGTCAAAAGCACGCTCCCGTTTCTCTAATGCAAGAACCAAAACTATTTTTATACTAGATGCATTGATTTGAACGTGGTGTATATGATATGAATCATTATAACAGTAATAGTTACTCGTATAAAATTGATAAGCAATCATATTGACCACATTAAATCATACTGACAGAAAGCTCTCGCTCAAATCTAATTTAATAATATTCATCTCTTCTTTTTATAAAGAATGAAATTCGCAAATAATCGACTTATTTGACTCTTACAAAGGTAAATTTGAATACCACAGAACGAATATATGAGTCAAACCTTTTGCACAAAGTATGACTCTTCGTGTACAGAGCCTTAACGATGGTCTTTATAAGTTATCAAAGACACTTCGCGATATGCTCTCTCTCCTTGTAGAAGCAAATCCAATACAAGTGAACAATCTTGCAACCATTGGGCTTTGAATAATGAATAAGCAAATAATGCTGCAGTAGGGAAACATTCGTAACTCCTATGTCAATAAAATTTGTCGTCAAAAAAATTGTAATGAATCATGTAGCTACCCTCGTTCAATAAGTTCAGTACGCAGTATAAAGTGTAAAGCATCAAAGGTTTTTATTTAAAAAAAAAAATACAACAAAATAATCAAAGCCTCTCTTCGTTTCAAAGCACTAGGCTTTTACTCACAGGAATAACCACGAGAAGGTGGAGGCTATCTATTCCTAAACCTCAGATCCCAACATGCTGAACGTTTTTCACCACGCGAATTACTAGTCAGAACTTCAAAGAGCGTCTTCAACTAGGCCTTTGGAGGCTGAAGCACTAGAGAAGATAACGTTGGTACTTTTCTTTAACGCATTACTAATCAGAACTTCAAAGAGCGTCTTCAACTAGGCCCACGTTAAAGAAAAGCCCCCCAGAACCCAACCGTTAATCTTCCCACCATCACATTACTGATCCGAGAAACCCAGTAGAGGCAACATCTGCAACCAGGCCCATGACAGCCCAAGTACCAAAAACATCCAGCATGACTTTCGCTACAAAATTACTAGTCAGAACTTCAAAGAGCATCTTCAACTAGGCCCAATGTAACAAAAGCGAATAAAGAAAAAAAGATAAAAAACAAAAATGCTGAAGCTATTTGATGTAAGGCGCACACCCTAAAAAAGGCGTTAATTGCATCGGCTTTTAAATCGTGGAATGTTAAATCATTTTATTTGCAACCATCGAGTGTCTAGTAAATCAGACATACAAAAACGACAATTTTTTTTTTACAGCAACATCTTGTAAACAGTGGAATAAATCAGTGAGCGCGTGTGTATATCAGAAAGTAAAGTATATATATTGGAATAAAACATGCCATTCCTTTTCATGTGATGTAATACAGCTTGTCTCAGCGTCACAAGTCGTGCTTCGAGTTCTTCTTTAGAATTCTCATCTCTCTCATCTTCCCCATCTTCTCTTAGCTCAGCTATTTGACCAAATGCAGTTCTTATGACGTCCTTGATCTCATTTTGTGTTGAAATGACTGTAAGAATGAGTCCGTTGAGTATATCTTTACAAATGAAACTTTCTTGGGACATGACAAAAAATTTAAAGACCAGTCACTACTTTGAGGTTTGTGTAGATATGTATAGATCGACGTAAAAATGTGTAGATTTGTGTAGAAACCTTTAATTTCGAACTAAAAATCTCCTATTACATGCATTAAAGAACCCCCCCAAAAAAAGGAGAAGCATGCAGAGCTTGTAATTTAACTACTACAAGCTTTATTATTGTCACATTTATAAAGCATTCCTTCTTTCACATTATATTTTGGAACGCTGTTCTTCACTTTAGTTAACATCAACTCGCACTAGACACACTCTTTAGTACTTATAATATTTGAGTGAGATACAGTTAAGAATACACACTATATAGCCCTTTTACTAGTAAACTAAAATTATATTCTGTCATCTTTATTATCTTATTCTATTTAAGCTTCCTACTGAAGAATTACATACTCTACATTTGACACCCTATTCCTCTTAGTTAATATTCCAAATTTAAATTCGTTTAAACAAAAACATGAGTGAACATATCTTATTCAAAGAAGGTATTCCAATTATCAATAAATAACCTTTTATATATATACTCATTTCAACTTTTATTATATTTAGAAATTTCTTGTTCGATTATAAAAGTAGCTAATGAGCAAAAGGTGGTGCGTTGGGAAGACCTAATTAATGATTTGGCGGAATTGATAAAAGAAAATTACAATGGCAAAAGCGTCAAAGTTTACCGTGGCGATTGGAAAAGAAAAATCAAAGTTATTGTAAAATCCATGGGATTTAAACTTGAACAATTTAATGATGACATATTTGTCCCCTTGGAAACCACAAAAAATATAGAGTCGTCCAAAGGCTCACACTATACACTATCAGCATCTGAAAAGCAACGAGTTGTCGACCTCTATGACAACATCGCTGAAAAATGGGTTCTGTCAACAGGCAAGATTGTCGACGATGAAATGAAGAAATTGGCAGAGAAGTGTTGCTATGAGCATCCTGTGCACTCTATGATTCTGGACGCAGATGATCCCATTTGGAGAAGTTACTTCACAATTGCTGAATTAAATGAAATCAAATCATTTCGTGTAAAAAGCTTACCAGACATTCCTGAGGACATCCAAGAATACCTAAATGAGTATAATAAAGAGTGGAATTCAGGAAAAGAGCTCTATGAGTATGCTGATAGTCAAAAGCACAATCCCATTGCTCAATTCAATCACAAATGGATTTGCCAAAGCATATTACAAGCATCAGAGCTATTTCTATACGAAGATACATTGACTTTGAACGAATATTCTGAGGCAGATCTTCTGCATGAAGTATGGCCCTTCGTTTACAAAGCCTTCAAAAATGGTGGAATTAAAGCGGCTCTTGGTGAAAAGTCAAGTGTTGCAGTCACGTTGGGTAGAAATAAGGAAAGAGGTTTAGAAGCAGTAGAAAGAAGAACAAGAAAAGCAATGGGAGCAAGGGTCGATATACTTTTTAAAGTATTGAGCAAAGAGCTTGTTTCAGGCGAAGTTGGAAAAAGTAAAATTACCGCAGTTGACGATAAATATCTCAACGATGGTCTTAGCAAACTGCCGAAGACACTACGCGATATGCTCTCTCTCCTTGTTGATGAAAACCCAATGCAAGTGAATAATCTTGCAACAATTGGGTTTTTGATGATGGGTAAGCAAATAATATTGCAGTATGGAAGTATTTAATAATAGAGTTCATTAGGATTGAGCATAGAACTTTTTGTAATGGATATCCCTGTTGGTTATTACATAACCCGAATTTTAAGAACGCAAAAACTTGAATTTCCCAACAGTATCAATACGTTTGCTATTGACTTTATCCCTCTCCTGGAAGTTGTCTGGAAGGGTAAAGAATCTATGAAAAGCGTCGTTAAAATCTTAAGCAACAGAAAACGAAAGGCTGCTGAACTGCGTACTTCTGTGGATAATAATTATGTACTATTACCTCCATCTTTCGTTCGTAATTCTTATGCCTAAGCAGCATAGCTTCTATGCCAATAAAATTTGTCGTCAAAAAAAATTGTAATGAATCATGTAGCTACCCTCGTTCAATAAGTTCAGTACGCAGTATAAAGTGTAAAGCATCAAAGGTTTTTATTTAAAAAAAAATACAACAAAATAATCAAAGCCTCTCTTCGTTTCAAAACACTAGGCTTTTACTCACAGGAATAACCACGAGAAGGTGGAGGCTATCTATTCCTAAACCTCAGATCCCAACATGCTGAACGTTTTTCACCACGCGAATTACTAGTCAGAACTTCAAAGAGCGTCTTCAACTAGGCCCAATGTAACAAAAGCGAATAAAGAAAAAAAAAAGATAAAAAACAAAAAGGCTGAAGCACGGATTTTACTATCCGCACAGCATTTGTCTAATATGCACAACACTGAAGTATAAGAGAAGTATATGTCGATGAGTCCGTAATAATCCTTTTATTATGCTGCATGTAAAGATTGTTTTCTTCATTTGCCACGAATCTCTTTCTTTTCCCTATTTATAAACTGATTATTCCATCTTATGCTTTCAAGGTAAAATAATTTGTTTTTAGGCAATATCACAGTGTTGATGGTTTTGAGGTTATAATAATGGAATCATCGGGCCATTTTCTGCTGAATACGTTGAGCATTCAATCAGCGATACTTGGAAGTTAATAAGGATGACCAGCAACCCCTTGAGGAATGAGATACTGAAGTGCCAAAGATGCGTCGCTGGAAGCGGTCAGAGGATTATCATTCTTTGGGACACAGCGTATCCGCGACAAAATCACGCTGTTAAAGACCAACCTTTGCAATGCAAGCAAATGGCAAGTTGTTGAACTGCGAGATATAACAATCCCTGTGACTTGGGACGCAAGAGCCAATATGATGCCTGTGCTTTAGTTGCTGGCAACTCTTCAGGTAAGTACCTTAAAGTATAAAATTACTGATGCTTTCATTAATTGTTTTTTAGAGCGAGTACGATGTACAAAAGAGAGGCCTGAAAAAGCTGCGACGAGAAAGCAATCTTCTTTTCGATATGGATCTTATTTAGATTTTGAACATCCAAAAATACGAATCTTTGCTTTTATCAATACGAACAAGTGCGATACTCTTGCTCCCTTGACAAATTACAGGTTTTTCATTTTTTATGCCTTTTCATCCTTTATCCAATAAAAATCGTTTATTGTCCAATTAAATGTCCGTAGCGGCTACTGAAAGTGACTGTGATATTTCCTGATATGGGCCCTCACCCCCTCCCTCAAAGACATACACAAAAAATCTTTTTCCTCATGTCAACATTCCGTACATTTTCAGGAAAGTTTTTATCAAAACTTGAGAATGCCAAATTTGTAGAAGCAGATGTAAAACCACAACTTGTGTATAATGAAGCAAAGAGCAAGTCATTTTGGCGACCTCCTCGACTTTCAAGACGTATTCAAGCTGATTTAAGAAAAGCATGCATTCAAGAAGGAATTGAACCTACCAGTATTGGATTATTACCAGAGACAGCACCTAAATCACTTAGATATAAGCCTAATAAGTTGGAGAAGCATGAACGTATGAGAGCTGAAAGACAAGCTACGATCCAACGTAATATGGAAAAGATGCCACAGACAATCCAAGCTTGGAAAGAGGTAAATGAAAGAGATTACCGAGTATTATTTTAAATTAATCACTTTTTATTATATAGGAAAAATTAAAAGAACTCGCCAAACAAAAGTCTTCAATGCCATTTTAGATTTTAAGCATTATTTTATAATAAATCTGTATGTACAAATATCGCAAAACACTACCAATCTATTGTGATGTGCTATGATCCATTACGAGCAAAAGAATGTCGGAATAGAGTCAATTGTGACATGTCTGGGGTTTAAACTACATCTTTATCTCTCTCTTTCTTTTTCTCTTTCTCATATTTTATGGTTGTTCAATCCATTCCTATTGTTGATTTTGCCAAATTTGAAGAGAATCCAAATAAAGTAGCTCAACAGGTATTCGATGCTTGTAAGTCTATCGGATTCTTTTACATCATAAACCACACCATCCCTCAAGGAGATATTGACAAGGCCTTTGAGTTGGTAATTATTATTTCAAACAAGAATAAAAATCATGCCATCAAACATAACATCTTAATAGAGCAAAGAGTTTTTTAACTTGCCACAAGAAGAGAGACGCAAATACTTGATTAGTAAAGATAATCATGGCTATTCAGAACTGTACAGTGAAAGGTATAAATGAGTAATTGTATGCTAAATGGAAAGTACTAAAATAACTAAAGACTGGATCCTGAACATCAGAAACAAGGAGATCATAAAGAGTAAGTATTAAAGTGTTGATGAACATTAGAGCCAACACCATTCGCAGGGGCTTCAACTTTCGCAACTTCATCAATGGAGAGCCTTTTGAACCCCTTCCCTCTGTCTTTGATAAGGAAAAGGACTTTTTGTGTTATTTCTCACAGGTACCTAACCATCTAATATGTATAACATGTATATGTAAAGATAAAGCCATAGATATGTTATAAAACAGCTCTACAAATATTACTTGCATTTGGTATTGCATTAGAGGTATGTCATCACATAATGTCTATTTTGTGAAAAAATGACTTTTTCATCGAACAGATCCCAGAAGATAAAGGCGGTAAAGAATTCTTTGTGAAGGCTCATTCATATGAAAACTCTGGAGATATCCTTCGTTTTCTTAAATATCCTCGAGGAGGAGAAACTGATGTCAAGGATCCTGTCAGAGCTGGTGCTCATTCTGACTATGGATCAATCACCCTGCTGTTTCAAAAAGACATTCCCGGCTTGGAAGTACAAGCAAGTCGCACCGAATGGATTTCAGCCCCATTGATCGAAGGTGCTATCTTGGTCAATGTAGGCGACCAGATGGAACTGTGGACAAATGGACTATTTAAATCTACTTTACATCGTGTTGTGTTTTTACCTGAGCATAAACACCTCGATCGCTACTCAATGCCATTCTTTGTTCATCCTGATGATAATGTCCCATTATCCCCTGTCCCTTCAAAGCATGTTGATCAATCATCAAAGACGGATGGTCATACTCTTACTGCAGGAGAACATTTGAGAAATCGATTGGATGCTACTTATACTTATGGAAAGAAATGAAGAAAATAAAAAACCTCCCCATTGACTACGGTTTCTCTTTTTGAAATTCTAAAAATGGCTTAAACTCTATTTTATGTTTAATGCATTGAAAAGAGTGACATCAACCATTTTCTTTTTTTTTGTCTTTTCTTTTATATTCAAATAATGTCATATGCATACGATCAAAACCCATGGCAAGAACAGAATGGCCCAAAATATGGTAATGCTTATGAGGATAGCAACACAGGAAATTATGGAAACGCATATGGACAACCACAGATGAATATGCCCATGCCTGGATTTAGTGCAACCGGCTACAACAATGCTTGGACAGAATCGAACAAGACAGAATACGACCCTGTACCACCACAGAATGTAACTCCAAATAATGCATATCAATATTCTGGCACGCCATACGGTAATCAACCTCAGAATATCGGAGGAGCCTATTCGAATATACCTGCAGAGACAACACTGGCCGAACCTAATAAGGCCAATAATGAAAGTACAAGCCCTCCTACGAATGATAAACACAGATCGCCTGACCAAGGACGATTCTGGTTGTCTCTCATCACACTTTTGGCTAGTATAGGACATCTCGGTTTTGCTGCTGGTGCACGTCCGGTAAGTGACAAGTTGAGTAAATTATGTAGGGGCTAACATATGGTGAACAGTATTCTAATCAGAATGTACCCTTTCCATCATCTGCTTGCTTTTATTATTTGTGGGCAGTGGTATATAACTAAAAAAGAACACATCTTTTTACGTGTGCACTCATTTGTTTAATTAGGCAATACTTTCAATCATCTACTCTCTATTCCACGTCTTACTCTACTTTTACCGTGCAATAGTAACCAAGTACAAGACGAATAGACCAATCCTATTCACCTTTGACATAATCTTCGCTATTTTATGGGGAGTTGGACTAATAGTCGAAGCAGTAAAATACAAATGCTGGTGGGGAGGCCGTTTTTGTAATTTCTATAACGTAAGTCTTTTTTGGGGCTTTTTAGCTTTTGCTTGTTATATACTTGCCGTTGCTTGGGACGTGTTTGATGGTTGCAGAAGAAAGTAAATCGTTATGGGAGCACAGTTTTTTAATTCGATCAATAACAAAAAATAAAAATCGCACATAAATAGAAGCTAAAAAGTTTGTCATAATTGGAAGTCGTACTCGGTTGCCTCCGCTACATGTTCCAATAAGGTGATAAAGGCTCTTCCGTACCACGCTTTGTTTTTAGATAATAATTAACAAGTACAAATTTGACAATCGGCCCATTTGGGCCGACTATAAAATAATATTTTGATCAGATAAAAAAATCATTTACTGCTGGTATCCATTTCAATACGTATTATTAGACATGTATTCTATCTATAGATGAGTTTTTATAAAGAAGTGAGCACGTTTGCCTCATAACCATATCGCTTTGAAGTTGATCGGTTTTTCAAAAAAATCAATCGGCCCATTTGGGCTGACTCTTTGATGAATAAAGTGACATAGCAACTTGAAGCTTTGTTATTGAAAAAAAATAAAAACATTGTAGACATAGTTATGAAGAATTATTTTTAATAGAGCTGGCGAAGCCAGACAGCCTTCAAGTGTTGATTATGATAGTCGAAGCACAAGGGGGTTGTGGGGCCACAACTACAAAATTCTTCAACACGCTTGCCATTAGTGCCACTTTCTTTGCATTTGTGGCATATCAATCTCTTTATTTTATTGCCTGCATTACTCATGGAGATGTAGGAATGGTTAGAGTCACTTCTAAGCATTCGGTTGCTGTCTTGGGCCACTTCATTGTATCTCGACTTCAATTTCTTACAATGCTCAAGCATGTTGATGGCCAAATCATCCTTAAAGGATGAGTAATCCCTTGAAGCACCTTTCTCAGAGAAGACCTTGAAGGAACTGTATGCATTAGCTTCGCAAAGGCCCAAGAAGAAACCAAAGAAGCACATTTTCCATCTCTCGGTTGAGACAATGCCGTGTTAGGAGGTCAGGTTATCACGTAAATTATTTGCAGCATCCACAGAACCTATAGCGAAATAATTGACTTCAACACACGCATTATATTGCAGCTATTATACCTACTTTTGTGTCTTTCGAATCCATCTATTACTTCTGGACGCTTGATAGTAACTAGGTTACCGTCAGAAGACTTGAAAGTCTTTTCACCAACAAGTCTAGTGGTGCCACATGAGGATACAAAGGCTTTTACTTTTTGAGCCCGAAAAGCGCAAACAAACATTTTCCCGTTGGCTGTATCTTTTTTCATAGTGTAGTAGCTACCATAGTTAGCATCTGCGCTCTCCACAATGTCTGTTTCAGGCATGCCCTGAGGTCAGTAACGACGCTTGGTGACCTGCATAATCGAATAATGGCCATGATTCATCAGCATTGAGATCATGTCAGGCGAACTGAACCAAGGATCAGTAATGACCGTTCGACCAGAGTCAAACCAAGGTTTTACCAAACGTTTTACAGTAGCCCTCAGCTTCTTTATACCAGGATCTTTGTCAAATTCTTTTGGGCAAGGATCACTGACTGTATCGACACGCAATATGCAGTAGCAGTGGTTGTCAGCCAACGTCTTAAACTCTTGTCCGATTGGATGTGGCTTTCTAGGAACCTTCTTTAAATTTGGCGTACTAGCACCTAACCATTGGTTCATGGAATCATCGATAACAAGATATTTTCCTGGTATTATACACTTAGGCATGTGATCATTAAAGGCTTGGATGGTGGACCTAATTTGATAAAGAGGGTCAAGCTCCTGAGCCTGCTTTGAAGGAATTTCAAAAACATGCATCTTCATGATGTCACTGAATCTGTTAAAAGACATATATTGACTAAAGTCAACATTCATCAAGAAAAAAGACTGGTCTTGTCTCCAATGTGCCTTTCTATCACCATGTCTGGCCACAGTCATTACCGTCAAGAGTGCGATCTACATGAGATATTCATGAAAGGTAATATCTTCCCAATAGCCGAGACTTCTTGCATGAAGGCTGGTGTTGTGGATAATGGAATAAACATGGTCCACAGGAAGGAAGAACAAGAAATAATCCAATGAAGAGACATATCTTCCATTGTTCATCATTAAACGAGAGTTCAAGGAGGTGAATCCTTCTGCTGAACCACTTAGACGAAAGTTCATATAGGCCTCACCAACAGTCCACCCACGACTTGAAGTCAAATCAATGGATTCCTTTTCCTCATCTTCATCCACTGTATCTTCCAACAAGCCTTCAGCTTCGACTACATTAGTGTCGACAACAATTTCCTGAGCCACAGGAATTGAAAGAGGGCCGACATACTTGATGGCGCCTTCACTAAGCTTGAGGATGTGGCCATTTGCTTCATCCAACAGTACATTATACATCACATTACCATTTTCCTCAGATCGTGCAATCGTCTTTCCTTGGAAGCTCAACTTAGGCTCGTTCCAGTCGTGCTCACGGAGTAATATAGTTTTCACTGTATTATCAGTGATGAAGCGCTTGCTAACTGATACTTTTACGTTGACATCAAGTTTTTTATTGACAGGAGGCGTGTTTGAACTTTAATTTTACTGATGTTGTTTGAGAGATTTAGATCTGTTTAATACTATAAAAATAATCTAAAAGCTCAACGAAATAAAAATACAGGTCTTAAGCTTTGTAGTAACCACATGCGTCGTGTAAACTGAGGAGGCCTGCCTAATAAAAAAAATGTAGTTTATAT
Organism: Rhizopus microsporus ATCC 52813; assembly: GCF_002708625.1. Lineage (NCBI taxonomy): Eukaryota > Fungi > Mucoromycota > Mucoromycetes > Mucorales > Rhizopodaceae > Rhizopus > Rhizopus microsporus. The sequence continues at coordinate 545,634 of NW_019671928.1, read as the reverse complement.
CGACCCATTTGGGCCGACTTGTTAATAAATTATAATCTTGTGCCTATTTCAACCTTGGTTATCTCCATTTTAACGTCGGATGTGGTACGTTGCTCTCAGAACCGCGTTTTTTTTTTTATTATTTGTAGTTTTAATAAAGTTAAAGCCTCTATGTTTAGTTATCTTTTCATTGCTATACATATTTTGGTTGGGATCAGTTTATTTATTTAAATCAAGGAAGGGTCGTACCACATCTTCCGTCTCCACTTTGATAACTGCTAGACTCTATTTTTCATATGCCGCATGCAAAACATAATTTTTTTCACAACACTTTTTTTCTCCTTTTTTTCTCTCTTTCTCTCTCTTTTTCTATGACTGCTATCACCGAAGAAACTTACAAGACAAGCGCCGACTACATTGCTTCAAGATTACCTGAAGAATTCAAAAAAGTTAAGCTTGGAATCATTTGTGGATCTGGACTTGGAGGTTTAGTTACAACTATTGATCAGACAACAAAGGTTGAATTCCTCTACAAGGACATTCCTGGATTTGTGTCAAGCACTGGTAATTATATATTTGTATTGCTTTGACAATATATTAAAATTATACGATAGTTATCGGTCATGCTGGTAAGCTTGTCTTTGGTCATCTTGGTGAATCACGTACACCTACTGTATTCATGGTGGGTCGATTCCATTTTTATGAAGGCCATAGCATGCTTCAAGTCACCTTCCCTGTTCGTGTGATGGCATTACTTGGTGTTCAATACTTGATTGTCACTAATGCTTGTGGTGGTCTTCAACCTACATTTAAAGTGGGTGATCTCATGATCATCAACGATCATCTATCTATTCCCGGTATGGTCGGCAACAATCCTCTTGTTGGTCCCAACATGGAAGCCTTTGGCACTAGATTCCCTGCTGTGTCAGATGCTTATACCTATGGCTTACGTAAACTAGCTTTCAAGGCAGCGTTTGATGTAGGCATCTCCCCTGATGACATCAGAGAGGGCGTATATTGTATGGTGTCAGGACCAAGCTTCGAAACAAGAGTAGAGGCTCGTTATTTGGCATCGATTGGTGCAGATGTTGTTGGCATGTCAACTGTCCCTGAAGTCGTCGTGGCTCGCCATGCAGGTGTTAAAGTATTGGGTATCAGTTTGGTCACGAACGCAGTTATCAATGCTAGAGGGAAGGATGCTAAACTTGAAGTATTAAGAGAAATGGGTTTGACAGATTGTGTGGATGAAGAACCAGATACTGAAGTATATATTGCAAATCATGAGGAAGTGTTGGAGACTAGTGCTAAAAAATCCAATGACATGCAAAGAATGGTCGCTCGTTTTGCTGATTTGTTAGCTGCCTCGCCTGTCTAAGATAGAACCAATTAGAAATGGATCTATGTTTAAATAAACTTTTTTTTTTTTGCTTTTATTCTTTATAGGAACTGGATCAAACGCTGCACTTGAGCATAACTAATGATTCAGTCCTTACACGACCCTTTTTCTTTCTCACAGTTCTTTCAACCTCCGACATTCGTTGACAAAACAAAAGTCTCAGAGATTTTAAAATACATAATTAACCAAAGAGAAACACACTCTGTGCTCAATATTTTACGAATAGATATTATCTCAAAGCAGTGAACTAGTCGTCACGACTTGGATAGACGCAAGTTTTGAGCCTAAAACCAACTATATTTTAAACTAAAATGAGACAGTTGTATTCATTGGACGTACAACTCCCCCCTTTTTTTTGTGAACATACATGATCCACAGCTACGGAAGAAAAAAGTTTAAAACACCTGCAGTCGCCATTACTTCTATCCGAGTTAACTCTTGGAAAGATCCAGATGTTTCCGTTATTATCGGCGCTTAAAATGGCATACGTAGCAGTATTCTCTTTGAACGTATCTACAATGGTGAGAAACCATGAAGATAGCACAGTACTAAATGCTTTCGGCTGTCCTTTTCTCACTTTTATATACATATTTTAACAACGTAAAGGTACAACGAGAGAGAAAAGAAAAAGTGGGAGAAATAGGAAACAAAGAAAGGAAACTGAAAATGTACACTGATTGGAGAAATCTCTGTAACTGTGACTTTGATGAAGCAGAGAAATCTAGCGCCAGTGAGGAACAATAATTCAAGATCAATTCAGCACTAAATTCAACCCCGGCAAAAGTTTTTTCAAACGGTACCTTGCCTATATAATGTGCTGCGTTTTCTTTTTCTTTTCTTTTTCTTTACCTTTTTTTTTACGTCCAACATGTACAACTTATCCAAGGTTGCCCAAAGACGTCTCGTCCCTTCTTTAACACGTAACGTAAGTACATCATAATACCGTGTTCCTGACAACTTGCTAATGTTTTTTTTTCTCACGATCAGACTGGTGTCCTCTCCACCTTTGCTCGTTCTTATAGCTCTGGTGTCAATGGTCCCGTTATCGGTATCGATTTGGGTACAACCAACTCTTGTGTGTCCGTCATGGAAGGCAAGAACCCTCGAGTTATTGAAAATGCTGAAGGTGCTCGTACTACTCCTTCCGTTGTTGCTTTCACAAAAGATGGTGAATTGTTAGTTGGTCAAGCTGCTAAGCGTCAGGTAAAATATCAACTCTTGTTTAAAGAGAGAGAGTGTGTGGAAGAATTTTTATTCAATCCTTGATTTTCCGAACTATATGACTCATTTTTTTTCCTGTCATTGTAGGCCGTTGTCAACTCTCAAAACACCGTCTATGCCACCAAGCGTTTGATTGGTCGTCAATTCAAGGATCCCGCCGTCCAAGCTGATATTCCTGCTGTTTCTTACAAGATTGTTGCTCATACCAACGGTGACGCCTGGGTCGAAGCCAACGGACAAAAATACTCTCCTTCTCAAATCGGTGCTTTCGTCTTGGGCAAGATGAAGGAAACTGCTGAAGGTTACCTTGGTAAGAAGGCCAAGCATGCTGTCATCACTGTCCCCGCCTACTTCAACGATGCTCAACGTCAAGCTACCAAAGATGCTGGTAAGATTGCCGGCCTTGATGTCTTGCGTGTCATCAACGAACCTACTGCCGCTGCCTTGGCCTACGGTCTTGACAAGTCTGGTGATTCTACCATTGCTGTCTATGACTTGGGTGGTGGTACCTTTGATATTTCTATCCTTGAAATCCAAAACGGTGTCTTCGAAGTCAAGTCTACCAACGGTGACACTGCTCTCGGTGGTGAAGATTTCGACTCTCACCTCGTCCGCTGGGTCGTGAGCGAATTCAAGAACGAATCCGGTATCGATCTTTCCGGCGACCGCATGGCCATTCAACGTATTCGTGAAGCTTGTGAAAAGGCCAAGATCGAATTGTCTTCTACTGTTCAAACCGACATTAACTTGCCTTATATCACTGCTGATGCCTCTGGTCCTAAGCACATCAACTCTAAATTGACTCGTGCCAAGTTCGAAACCCTCGTCGGTGAACTCGTCAGCCGTACCGTTCCTCCTTGTGAAAAGGCCATGAAGGATGCTGGTATCTCCAACAAGGATGTTAACGACGTCATCTTGGTCGGTGGTATGTCCCGTATGCCCAAGGTTGTCGAAACCGTCAAGCAAGTGTTTGGTAAGGAACCTAGTAAGTCTGTCAACCCCGATGAAGCCGTCGCTATTGGTGCTGCTATCCAAGGTGGTGTCCTTGCCGGTTCTGTCACTGATATCCTCTTGCTCGATGTCACTCCTCTTTCTTTGGGTATTGAAACCCTCGGTGGTGTCTTCACTCGTTTGATTAACCGTAACACTACTATTCCCACAAAGAAGTCACAAGTTTTCTCCACCGCTGCTGACGGTCAAACTCAAGTCTCTGTTCGTGTCTTCCAAGGTGAACGTGAACTTTGCCGTGACAACAAGCTCTTGGGTGACTTCAACTTGGTAAGTTATTTATATTGTGAATGTGAATGCGTTTTATTAATATGTGTGTGTAGACCGGTATCCCTCCTGCTCCTAAGGGTGTTCCTCAAATTCAAGTTGAATTCGATATTGATGCTGATGGTATCGTCAACGTCAGTGCCAAGGATAAGGCCACTGGTCGTGACCAATCTATGACCATCGCTGCTTCTTCCGGCTTGAGCAATGACGAAATCGAAAACATGATCAAGCAAGCCGAAGCCAACGCTGAAGCTGATCGTGCTCGTCGTGAGACTATCGAAATGGCCAACCGTGCTGACTCTGTCATGAGCGAAACCGAAAAGGCCATGGATGACTTTAAGGAACAACTCGATAAGGCCGAAGCTGAAAAGCTCAAGGAAAAGATCACCGCTCTCCGTGCCGAAGCATTAAAAGCTCAAGCTGGTGATGCTTCCGTTAACCCTGATGACTTGAAGACCAAGATTGATGACCTTCAATCTAGCTCCTTGAAGCTCTTTGAAATGGTCTACAAGAACCGTGCTGCTCAAAATGACACCTCTTCCGACAGCAACTCTAGCAGCAATGCCGGATCTCAGTAAACAAAAAATAATATTGTATTATTCCTAAAATCAACTACCTGTAATTTATTATATACACCCACCCTTTTTTCTTTGTATATTTGTAGACTGAAACTTAGAAATAAAAGAATTTCGTCTTTATTTATAAACATACTTTTCGAGATTCAGTCATCGGTTGACAATTGTATCTTATTCAAATCGGCAGCGTTCGATACGAACAACATCTTTGGGACTATATAATAAAGTGGCATAAATGACATATTCAATGCTTATTTGCTTTCTTTTTTTTACCGATCATGTGCATCTGTCTTTACTAAACCCATTCTTTTCACTACATTCATGCCATCACTGACTCTACCAAAGATTGTATGTTTACCATCCAACCAAGGTGTAGGTGCTAATGTAATAAAAAACTATACAACTGTTGGCTTCTTTTTTTTTTTCCTCTTCTTCTTTTTGCCACTTTAGTTTACCTGTGACCCATTCGTATTAGGTCCTGCATTGGCCATACTAAGGATGCCTGCTCCAGTATGTTTAAGAGCCGGATGGATTTCATCTGCAAATCGTTCACCATAAATAGAAGTGCCTCCACGTCCAGTACCAGTGGGATCTCCACCTAAACTTACTGTTAGATCTGTCGTATACATTATAGATTTGTTTTACCTTGAATCATAAAATCCTAAGATAGACGACAATAGAATGTTTATTCCACATCTTTAATAAACTGTTTAACTTACTGCAATAATACGATGAAACTAACAGACAAGTCAGCACATGAATAAACTAATCTGTTGCATTACTCACGCTCACTCCATCATAATATCCCTTTTTTGCCTATAAAACAGCGCGTGTTTATTTCAAGTATGAATAGTAATGTATTCACTTACTAATTCATAAAAATTTTTACAAGTTCTATAAAAGCAAATCAGAACCACAGTGTCTCATTCTAACTGATTCTACCTTGGTGCATGATCCCAGTAGAGTTCAATGTGAATTGAACCCATAGAAGTATCCAAGATGACGTTATCTCTTCTGCCAGACATTTTTTATTATATAGAAAAAAGAAGAAAAAAATACACAGACTGTGGCAAACATTGTATTTTATTCAAATACAGTCTTTTTACCCTTGAACTCTTGGACAGTTGGCTTTTGTCTTTGAGCAGAATATAAAGCCTCTCCTGGCTTCACACGTTCATTCTTGAGCTTCTTTTCTGGTTGGCTTTCTTTTCTCTCTATTCTTTCTGCTCTTTCTTCTCTGTCTGTCTTCCTTGGTCGCATAGTTGGCTCAGATGGTTCGTTCGTTTGTTCTTTATTTGAGGGGCCACGCTTCTGTTGTCGCAATAACCAAGGCTTTGATCTCATATGAGCTTCTTCGCTAGCAAATTCTACACGACACTTACGGCCGCCCAAGACATGCTTATCTGGGGCACGGATAGCCTTTGTAGCAGATTCTACTGTAAAATAGTCCACATATGCAAATCTAATGTCGCATTAGCAAGAAACGCTCCTTTTCTCTTTAAAAACACGTACCCTTTACACTTTCCAGAGTCTTCAAAGGTAGCTACTCGCACCTTACGAATATCTCCTGCCCATTCGAATGCTTCACGAATTGATTGTTCTGTTGCTTCAAAACTCAAGTTACCCAAGAAAAGGGTTGGACAAGGAGGATTCTTTTGTTTCTTGATCTCCTTCTTTTCTTTTTCTGTGGGTGGTTTTATTCCATCTGCTCGCTCAAAGTTATCTTCAGCCTTGATCAACAGAGCACGACCTTCTAATTCCTGTTCTGACTTGGCAATAGCCTTTGCTTGTTCTTCAGATGTAGAAAAGAAAACATAGGCAAAACTATATAATTACATCGGTTAGGATGAACTGCGCACGCACGCATCTTGTTACTACTTGCCCTTTATTGTTATTCTTGACCCCATTTCCTTTAGGACATCTCATACGCTTTACTTTTCCGCAATCTTTGAAAAAGTCCTTGATGGTATCTGTTGTTGTACTGAAAGCAAGATTACCGACCCAAACACCATATTCTGGTTCCTTTTCTTTTTTCTCTATCTTGGGCTTTTTGATCTTTCTCTCTTCTTCTATAGTTGTATCATTTTGGTCATCATCTACCTTGACAGCTTCTTTTTCTTCTTCTTCTTCAACTAATTCACCTCTCTATTGTATATATGAATATCTTCCATATCCCAATGAGGGGACATATCAACAACTCACCTTGCGCTTCTTGTTGAGCTCCTTTTTCAACTTTTTCTTTTCTCTGCTTTCTCTGTTAATCCTACGTTGTTCTTCCTTTTCTTCTTCTGTCATTGTCTTTTTGCTCTTCTTTTTCTTTTCAGCTGGTTCGTTTCCATTATCCAAGGCCACTGCTGTCATTTCAGTCAGCACATTGAATGAATCATCGTTTTGTTTTTGCTTTTCTCCAGAAACTGGCTCAACAGACTCTTCAGAGGCCTTCCTCTTCTCCTTCTTTTCTTTCTTTTCTTTCTTTTCCTTTGCCATCTCTATCTATTCTATGCTTTTTTTTTTCTATATGCTTAAAAGAAAGAAAGAAACTGAAATTGCTGCAGAAATATAGGTAGTAAAAAAGGTCACAGAGCGCCACTCTTTATAAATGCACTTTCTCCCCCAAAGCAACGCATATACAAAACATTGAGTAATTATACCATGTCATCTGACGTACGCCGTTTATTAAAAAAGCAAAAGCTTGAACGACAAAGTTCTAGTCGAATAAGTCATCCATTTGCTAAGTATGACGACACAGGTCGCTTAATCTGTATTGTGTGCAAATCACCCGTCAAGAACGAAAATGTCTGGCAAGCTCATCTTGGCTCTAATCATCATAAAGAAAATATAGAGAAACTAAAGGCATTAAAACAACAAAAGAGACCAGCTGCAGAGCCAGTACAGGCCGAACCACAACAGAAACGCGTTCGATTTGAAGATATTGAACTAAGCGATGATGATGAAGAAGAAGAAGAAGAAGGCCATCTGCCAGCAGACTTTTTTGACCAGAACGCAACTGAAGAGCCTATGGATGAGGATACTGTAGAAGATGGTGTAGAGGATAATGTAAAAGAGATGACTGTGAAACCAAATACGATACCTGCTGGATTCTTTGATGATCCTGAACGAGAAGCAAAAGCTCAAGCGGCTGCTCAAGAACAAGCCAAGTTACAGTTAGAAAAGGAATTGGATGAATTCCAAGAGGCAATGCTAGAAGTGGCTACAGAATCACAACAGCAAGATGAAGAAGACGATGAGTTGCTCTATGCTGGCAGAAATGAAGATATCTTTAGAGAGCAGGCACTGCTAGATGCGAGAGTGCAACGTCTAAAGCAAATGCGAGAGACTGGCAAGGTGACAAGAGAAGAACGACAAGACGAAGGCTTGGAAAGAGATGAACAGCTTCGAAAAGATTTGAAGAAAAGCTTGCAGTATTCTCTTTCAAAGAAAAAAGTGCAGGTGGCGCAAAGCGTATTTGACGATGATGAAGACGACGAAGAAGACGAATAAGAGCTTTTTGATGTAAATAAATACATGTTGTTGTTATCATCCAACGCTTTGTTTAATATAAACATTCTGCAGTTGTGTCATCAGTCAAAGGTGTTCTCATGACACTCATAAAATCATCAGAAAGATAAAAAAATAAACAATTACACACTCCGCAGAGGAGCGTTTGTAGTTCCCCTCCTTTTCGTCTCTCTTTTTTTCCTTTCTTCCTTTAATCTCATCTAATGACTTCTTCAGACAATACGCTTGAAAGTATTCCTGCTGATCAGCAAGGAAGCTTCTCTTCTTTCTTAAAGACACTTGCTTCTTTTACTGGTGACCTCTCTGCTTTAACATGCCCTTCATTTCTATTAGCGCCCATCTCTTTATTGGAGTATTCGTAAGTGTTTCTTATTGCTTGGGGGGACACATGTATTCTAAACCTAAGCGCGATATAGATCTTTTTGGGCTGACCAACCTGGTTTGGTAAGTACGCTATATGAAATAATCACAAATGACTCACCTTTTGCGATAGTTGAAAGAAGTTAGTAAATCGGACAATCCCGAAGAACGCTTTTATGCTGCTGTCAAATGGTTCATTTCTGCTCTGAACGGATCATTCTCTAGCCGAGTACCCAAGGGAGAATGGGAAAAGAAACCATTTAACCCTATTCTTGGTGAACAATTCCACTGTGAATGGGAGGATAAGACACGTATCGTCTGTGAACAAGTGTCTCATCACCCTCCTGTTTCAGGATTTTATGTGGAGAACAAGGAAGCAGGCGTTGTTGTGACTGGACATGATGGTCAAAAGACACGCTTCTCTGGTACACAAATGCTGGTCGATCAAATTGGTTACTGTACACTCAAGTTAACTCAACGGGACGAAACGTACTTGTTCACCTTGCCTTCTGTTTCTGTGAACGGTATTTGGTATGCAGGTGAGTAACATGGTTTAGATTATGCCTCTTTATTAAGGCACGTGATATAGCTCCATATGTTGAACTTTATGGCACTTCATTCATCCATTCTACCAGTGGTTATTTTGCTTCTATTGAATATACAACCAAAGGATGGATCTCGGGTGAAGTTCATCATTTCAAGGCTACGATCACTCATGAGACTCTGGCTACACCTACGATTATCGAGGGACAATGGACTGGTAAATCTACATTGACCAAAGATAAAAAGACCCAAGACTTCCTTGACTTGACCACCATGGAAAGACCACAGCAGATTGTGAAGCCCGTAGATGAACAAGGCGAATTAGAATCTCGTCGTGTTTGGAGAAAGGTATCTGAGGCACTTAGAGCCGGTGATTATGCAACTGCATCAGCTGAGAAGTCAGTCATTGAAAACCAGCAGAGAGCCTTACGAAAGGAACGTCAAGAGGCAAATCAGACTTGGACTCCTCGTTACTTTAAATCAGTCAAGGGAGAAGAAATCTATGGTGATTTACGTGAAAAAATCATTTCAAAGGCAGATTCCAAGTTTTTAGACACAATGGGTGAAGGAGGTTGGATGTACACAGCTTAAATTTTTACTACGAGAAACCAAATAAAATTTTTCTTTTTCTTTTTCCCTCATGCCACCAAAGTTAGCTAGACAGCAAACACTCTTGAGTTATTTTAAAAAAGGACCAGTAAAGGAAAAAGAAAGGTTAGTTTAGTCGTGTCCATGGGTGTAATGTCATAAACTTTTTTAAAAGGCTTGAAGAGCCCCTTACTAAAGAAGATACAAAAATGGAAATATCCAACGAAGAAGAGGAAGACGATATTCTTCCTTTGAGAAAGCATAACAAAAGAAAAAGACAGATAACTATTGACGAAGAAGAAGAAGAAGAAGAACAGACTGTCAAAAAGACGATCATACAGATAGAAGGTACACGACATAACATAAAGAAACAGAAGTTAACACAGCAAAAGATAACAGCAGTAGTGATACAAATGATGACGACAACAACGATGACACAATCCAGGACGATGAATTAATGTTCCTTGACAAGTCAGGTAATAATTATTAATAAGCCCTCTTCTAAATATGAAATAACACAATTTTAGATATCCTAGAACAAAGAACACGTGGTAGACAAGTATCACGATACAACAAGGCTCTTGAAAAGCTTAAAGGTATCATGTGTGCATTTGTTGGATAGTTATGTTGAACAATAATATTAGATCGTAAATCAAGGCTTCAAAAGTATGATACAAGTGAAAAGGGACCAATTGAAAAGTACATACGCCTATCTGATGAAGAAGAAGAAAATGAAGAAGACGAGGAAGAAGAAGATGAAAAGGACTTTGTTGTAGATGATGATATTATTGATGGAGTGAAAGTATCAAAGAATAAACAAGCTGTAGATATGCCAGGTATTTATATACATTCGCTATAATCTACAAATAATTAACATGCATGATAGCTGAATTTAGTAGAGACAGAATACTTTCATGGTCAAGACAGTTCAAGATATATGTAGAGTATTTAGTAGCATTGGCGATAACGGACAAACTTGAAACAAGTAATAACAATATTGCTAAATACAATAAATTGTTTATGACGATTTCTTTTAATAGCAAATCAGTTTGAATTAGCTAAAAAAGCAGTAATTCGAAGAATACAAAGTTATAAAGATTCAATGGTCACAAGTGATGTCTGGTTAACAGAATTTAAGGTAACTAGAACAACAGCAAAAAAACCAGTTGCTAAGCAATCGAAAAGGAATCCATGGATACGCATTTAAATTGGAAGTTTAAAGGCTATCTAAAGGACGAAGATGTTTCATGTCAAGCATGCAGGGCTAATAAGCCAGCGAGCTATATTGTATCACTTTATTCAGATGATGCTGAACCAGTGAGATTCTATTTAGGTAGCGAGTGTTACAGAAAGGGTCAACTGTATCACAAATTTACACACTTTGAATCACACATTTACCACCAAGTCAAGGAACAAGTCAAAAAGATTCAAAGTGAGAATAAGGAGATGATAGATTATGACGATGTGTATGAAGCATTGGTTGAAAGTGGTTATGTAAACGATGTATGTTGTAGCTTTTACTATAATAGTAATAGTAATCTTATCATAAATAGCTCTTTCGAAAGGTTAAGGACTTATTTATCAAGACAACACGTATCTATAATTTGAAAGGTGAGAGATTTAAAATTGAAGATACCTCTTCATCATCAGACAATGAAGCATGATTCCTTTTTTTTTAAATGTACATAATGTAAATAAAACACACAGATGCATAAATGTAGAACAATAAAGTGTGAATGATCTCATCCTTTAAATGGCTGTAGCATATCATTCTACCCTTGATTTTCTTTATAAAATCGACTTGAAATAATAAAAAAGAGGGGATGAACATCATTTATAGGTTTACCCTTGAAGGCTGAAGAAATATATTGAATAATCATTGTTTTGATCTTGAACTCTTTATGGTAATCTTTATTCACAAGGTTACACTAAACAATACACAAAAAGCAAGTTATAAAAAGAAAGCGGCTTAACTCAGAGCGAGTATAAGTATGAAACAGCTGCACTGAATTAATCGACTGCTTTAGTGAAAATGATGAATAACTTTAAATAACATGTCATATGGCGGCAAGTAAACCTAGCTATAATAAATAGATACGTCTTTAATAAAAGATGGTCTTTAGCAGACAAATGAAAAATACCCAAAGAATGGGATGTGCCACACTCACTTATATGTTTCTTTTGTCCTTTTCATACATGCAACTCCTGACTATTTTAATCACCGGCAGCTAAATTTAACAGGTGCAACAAGGTGAATTATTTAAATACGCCAAGTGGGATGAGAAAAACGCTTGATATAATCATTTGGTCTTCTTTTTCTTTCTTTCCTTCTTTCTCTTTCTTTTTTTTTTTTTGCTTTTCTTTCTCTTTTCTTTCTCTTTCCTTAATTGTTTAAACAAAAATTTATTATTTCTCTACACTCCTTGAAATATTTTACTTGTGACGCATAATTCCACTTATTTCAAGTTACGGCTACAACTCAAACAATGGGAGCCAAACTTAGTAGACCGGATCAAACGATACCGAGCGATGAACTATCAAAAAAGAGAAAAAAGAGAAACACTGTCATTCGATCTATTTTATCCAATTCGACAAAGAAAAAGATGACCCTGAACAACAATAACATTGATAATAACAATAATGAAGATACAAGTTCTCGTGTCACGAACACAGAAGCACCAAAACAAACAATTTCTGGAGACACAAATAATGACGACACCTGTTTAAATGATCCTGCTGCGACAATTTCAACTACAAAACGATCTATACTTTATGACCCACTTAAATCGAATTCAAGACGAAGCAGGCGATCTAGAATATCTTCTTCTTCTTCTTCTATTCATAATCGTTTATCTATTCATGACGAAAATGCTCCATTTTATTCAAGGAGCAACATTAGCAGTGGTTGGACCGCATTATCAAATGACCCCTTTTCCCAAATCGAAGTGAACACTTCCACCTTTACCGAGATTACTGACCATTCTACCATTTCCCGAAAGTCACTTTACCCCGAAGATACCTTATTCTCCTCTACTACTACTACTACTGCTACTACTACACCCGTTCAACGTCCATCGTCTTCATTCTTAGCCTCATCCGCAAGGGATATTCAGCAGCAATTACAGATGTATCCCTCTCGATCGTACCAGATTATCAAGGAGGCTTTTAAAAAGGCGCAGCTTCAGAACGACCCTTATGACTGGACTCAATTTTACACAGCTATCGATCACTATGCTATTCAATCGCATGACCCTGTTGCCTTGGTCTACTTAGCAAGATGTCTTATCTCAGGTCTAGGCTGCACTCCCGACATACAGCGTGGTTTCGAGTTACTTAAATCACACCCTTCATGTGAAACAAACTATGCTCTTGGACATTGCTATCTTGATGGCCTTCCAGCGAATGGTCCTCATACCGTTCAAGATGTTGATAAAGCAACAGCATTTGAATGCTTTTTATCAGCCGCTAATGACTACGAACCGACCAATGAATCTATTGCAACAACGATTGCAGAAGCTCAATGCAGATTGGCTCGTATGCTGTTTCAAGGCGAAGGAGTAGAGCAAAACTCAAGAGAAGGCTTTGAATACTTGATGAAGAGTGCCGAAAACAACAACATGTAAAGACATACATATATTATTCTACAAAAAAAAAGACTCACTTTTTATTGATTAGGTATGCCCAGTTTCTTGTGGGTGTTCACTATGAACGTGGTCTGGATATTCCTCTAGATCTCGAAAAAGCAATGTATTACTATCAAAAGAGCGCCGAACAAGGTTTCCCTGACGCGCAAGCAGCCTTGGGAAACAGATTGATTGTAGAAGAAAACTACAAAGAAGGCATTCAGTGGTTAGAAAAGGCTGTTCAAATGGTAAGAATAAGCTCATTTTAAACCTGCTATTGACATTTGACTTGTAGGGAAATAGTCGTGCTCATCTCCAGCTTGGTATACTTTATGATAAGGGCATAGGCGTCGAACAAAGCAATGATCTTTCTTTACTTCATTATAAAGCTGCTGCTGAAAACGGCAATCACGCTGCGCAGTATATTCTCGGACTAGTCTATTACTTTGGTAGACTAGGAAAACAAAAGAACCATAAAGAAGCCATTCGACTTGTTAGACAAGCCGCCGTCTCTGGATTCCCTTATGCACAACGTGTGCTTGGCCAATTCTATCAACAAGGCAGTCTCTTTCTCCCACTGTCTTCACAGTCTGGCGCTGATAATAGGCTTCGAGTCAAGAAAAATGAGCGTGAGGCTGTTCGATGGTACAAACGTGCTGCCCTGGGCAAGGACATACCTTCCATGGGCCTTCTTGGCAAATGTCATGAACATGGCATTGGTGTCGATATTGATTTAGAAAAGGCACTTGCTTACTACACAAAGGCTGCAGAAAATCAAAGTCCCTATGTTTACTATGCTACTATTGACCAAGCCCTTCTATTACAACGAATGGGTCGACACGTGGAAGCTTTCCGTTTATATTCTCACGTTTTGACTCATGCTCATCCAATAGATGATAAGCAACCTATTCAGACAGCCAAGTTATCTGTTGCTCGATACCACCTGAGCAATAAAATTGAGGGTATCCCATATAATCCAGCCCTTGCATTACAGCTACTCACCGAATTAGCCGAGACGACAAACGAACCTCATGCTCACTATTGGTTAGGCTCCTGCTACGATGAAGGTATCCCTGGCGTATGTGAAATTGATCGACAAAAGGCGTTTCACCATTTCATGATCGCTGCTGAGTCGGACGATATAGACGCCATCTTTCTGGTAATTTTTTGTAATTTGAAAGAGTTTGTGTTATGCTAACGTAATTATGATGTAAAAGGTTGCATATATGATGTCGAACAACGTGATCCCTCATAAAGGGCCTACAGACGCCTTTCCTTGGTATCGCAAAGCTGCCCTCAAGGGCCATCCTATGGCTATGCATTCCCTTGGTCTTTGTTATTACAAGGGCATTGGGATTGACAGACCTGACTTGGACACTGCCCTCGAATGGTTTGATAAGGCTGCTAAACAAGATATTACAGAATCCATGTCTTATATGGCTCGTGTTTATCTTCAGCTGATGATGATGCATGTCGAACAAGTCGAAGCAGCACAACAATACTTTGCCAAGGCAGTTCAGTGGCTCAAGAAAGCAGCAGAAAAAGAAGACGCCTATGCTTTAAGAGAGCTAGGCAAAATCTATCTCTCTGGGAAGGGCCTTAAGGCAGATTATACCATTGCATTCAATCTCTTGCAGAAGGCTTCTCAAAAGAACGATCCTGAGGCAATTGCTTTTCTCGGGGATTGCTACCATAAGGGGACCGGTACGGAGAAGAATTTGGAAATAGCCGTGGAGCATTATCTCCGTTCTGCCTCTTTAGGCTATCCGTTGTAAGTATTTCCTTTTTGAAAAACATAGTTTCCTTTTTAACTTTGATCCTACATAGTGCATACTCTGCTACAGCTGAACTCTATTACGAAATTGGCAATTTCGATCTCGCTTATGATTACTATTTACTAGCATCAAAGGAACCCAAGATTGCACAAAGTAAAATTGGCAAGAATTCCAAGATGATGGTGGCTCGTTTGGCTCTCGCTTATATTCCAGGAAAGACTCAAAAGTCCAGTGCTCTCTTGGAAAATTTAGTCAGGTTTAACAAGATAATTGCTCTTACCGACGCATTTGAGATACTCTCAGAGCTTTGTAATCAAGATCAGTTCCCTCAAGCTTTTGAGCCTCTTGGTAAAAGGCTAATTACACTTAATAGCATGTGACTAACTCTTTACAAAGGTTATTGCTACCTTCATGGGCATGGAACAACAAAGAATATTACCGAAGCAACATTCTGGTTTCGTAAAGCAATCGAGGAGCTGAATGACAGTGCTGCTTATTTTCATCTTTTCAATATCTATGCCCACGGTTTAGGAAATACACTTGTTGATATCCCCTCAGCACTCGCTTACCTCAGAAAGAGCGCAGAGCAAGGTTACACTGAAGCTCAGTACCGTATGGGCATTATCTATCTGCAGGGCGAATTCGGCATTATGCCTGATGAACGCACAGCGACAGACTGGCTGAAACTATCTGCTTCCAAACTGCATGCTGAAAGTATTTGGATGCTCTCTCAAATGGCTGCAGCCATCCATCAGGACGATTTGAAACTTGAATATCAAAAGAGTGCCGCTTCCTTAGGTCATGTGCTCTCTATGCGTGAGCTTGGTAAACAGTATCTGAAACAGCTAGACACCCCTTTCTTGAGCATACTGATGCAAAACGAATACCTGGATGAAGCCCTAAAGTACCTACATATGGCTGCAGATGCAAATGATACTGAAGCACTGATTATCTTGGGAAAGACTTATGCAAACTGTACAAAGACCAACATCAAGTACTCACACCTTCAAAACAACTTACCCACACCTACAGATACCAACAGCTTCTGCGATGAGGATGAAGAGATAGATTCCCGCTGGCAATCAGAAGAAGACGAAAAGGCACTGGCTATTCAATGCTTCGAAAGGGCCGCTGCATTAGGTAGCATTGAAGCAACTGTGTATGCTGCTGAGGCATGGCATGAGCAGGAACAGTATGCTGCTGCTCTAGAATACTTTCAGAAGGCTGCATCTCAAGGCCACGTACTGGCGCGCTTCTTTTGTGCGCGTTATTCGATTGAAGGTTTTGGTGGCATGCCTGTAAATCCTGAAGAAGGGTTCAAGGTACATTATTGGCTTACGCAATTCATCTGCTCGTCTGATTTAAACTCCTTTTTATTTTTAGGAACTTTTAATCTGTGCTAATGAACTGAACTGTGTCCATGCTTATAATACGTTAGGTCAGTGTTATGAAAACGGTGTTGGTACAGAAAAGAACGACCAACTTGCCTATGAATGGTACCGCCGTGCAGCCGAAATGACCCGTGATGCTGAAGCCTATTACCGTATCGCTCAAATGTATGCTCAAGGCCGCGTTGCTTTACCAAACCCAACAATGAATAAGGACATAGAAGCCTGTAGGATGTACGAATTGGCTACAAAGGCAACACCTAAAGGCCATGGACCTTCTTGTTATGAGCTTGGTCTTTATCATCTCAGGGGTATTGCTGATCCTTTAGACGACAAGCGTATCCTTTTGACTCCTGACGTATTCCAAGGAATTGAATATCTTCGTACATCATCCGATCTGAATATCAAAGAGGCCATGTTTACCCTTGGTTTGCTTTTCCTCAACGGTAATTTTCCTGTAGAAGAACAAGAAGAAGGATATCGTAGACTTTTACGAGCCGCTGAGCTTGGCTCTTCTGAAGCTCAGTTTCATCTTGGCAAGTTCTATCACCGTGGCAAAGACATTATGACCGACTCTGAAAAAGATGGCGAAGAGTATACCCTTATTCCTCAAGACCTTGAAAAGGCCTTTGATCTTTTTTGTAGATCTGCAGCTCAGCGACATCCTACTGCCACATACTACCTAGCCTTTTACTATCACCATGGTATATACGTTCCGCCTGACATTAACACTGCTCTTGAGCAGTACGAGCTTGCTGTAGATCTGTTTGAAAAGTATGAAGTAGTACCTGAAGAACGATGGCAAGCTGAATATAACCTTGGGTCCATTCTGCATAAGCATATTGACAGTCAGGCTCGTGCCTATGAACTCTTTCAGGCAGCTCAAGCCCATGCTCCGGTCAACTTCAAATATCTACCCCAAATCATGATCACTCGATACCATCTTTATGGATGGGCTGATGTTCCTGTTCAGGCTAGAGAAGCAGCTGCTACACTTGTCCGTTTCGCACAAGAAAAATTTGGATACCGCGTATATCTTGATGTAGCAAGATGTTATGAATATGGACTTGGTATTCCCAAAGATGCCCATCAAGCGTTCTATTGGTACGGACAAGTCCTTAATAGAGCAAACAGTGTGAATGAGTCTTCAGTGGATATGTCCACTTTATTTATTGATGAAGATACAGAAGAAGATGAATCAGCTGCCATGTTTAAACTCGCAGAATTTTATCAAAAAGGCGATGTTGTTTCAAGAGACATCGAAAAAGCCGATAGACTCTACTGCCTTGCAGCCAAAAGGGGTTCACAAGACGCTCAAGAACACCTTTCTCTTAAATTGAAAAGAACCACTATTTAATGTTATTGTATGCATTTCCTTTCCTTTTCTTTTTGCTTTTTATTATACTTATTATTATTATTTTGCTTGTATTTTACTATGTATATATGATCATAAACAATATTTGCCATTTTTGCACACCCCATTTCTATTGCCTCTCCTCTAGAAATATAATTCTTTTAAACCTACAACACAGCAAAGGATGGATTTACATATTTAAACTGATTTAATAAGCTACTCATTTCTTTTTGGCACAAATCTATACAGCTGTACACCTGTAAAACTTAATATTTGATCCATTGAGTCGTCCATCGTTCCTTGACCATCTAGTAGATCTCTTGCAAAATCCTCTAGACTAAGACGTGTAATATCAAAGTATATTGCAGAGTTACTAAAAAAGGTTGCTTCTTCATACTGCTTTAGCCCCCGTGGTTTGTATCCAAGATAGAGTCGCGTACGAGTCTTTTTTGTACCAGTGAGTAGACGAAATGTGGTAATTAATGGATAAAAATCTTCAGTGTTATATAATACGTCAGACACGAAAATGTAGTCAAATGGCTGCTTGCATAATGCTTTGATATCCTTTGTCAATCCCCAGCGAAGAGGCTTGACACGTATATTAGCTGTACTGCTGCTGTTGAGAGAAAGATTATGCTTGATAAGAGGCAAAGCCTCGGGTATATCTGTCAAGACAACAGTAGGTGGATGAGGTATATCATAGACGTGACATAGTTGTGATATAAGCAAGCCAAGTGATCCAATACTATAGGTAAAATATATATATAAGCCCTTAGGATTACGAATGGGAACGCGTCGTATTACCCTGCACTTAGATCCATTATACGCAAACCTGATAAAAACGCGCGGTTATGCTTAAACAGCCTGGTGATGACTTGACCGATCACTACAGCCGAATCCCACAACTTCCCTGATGTTCCATGGTCCCACATTTCCTTCAATACCAAATAGCGGTGATCATTAAGAGAGAGTATCCTGTGTGTATTGACATCATCTGATATATCATCAGCCCAGTAAAAGCTATCTTCTTGAGTACTTGTATCCTGAAGTTGGAATGGTCCCAAACATAAGGGAAGTGACTGCTGTAACAGGCACTGATTTTCTGTTTGGATGTGAATAAAGAAAACACCATCTTCATATCCTTTGTTGTTGTTGTTGTTAGTGACCACTCTGTACTCGAAGCTACCTGTATAGTTGCTATATCCAAGCCCCTTGTCGCCTCCTTCTGCGTTCCATGAGTCAATGTGAACAGGTCGACATTCGATTGCAAGATCTCTAGATTCCACATAACCACACGTTTTTGTTGATTTCGTAGCATATCCTTGTAACAACTTACAAGTGATTGATATGGACAATTCTAACTGGTCATTTATGATAACAGGTAATCCCAGTTCGGTTACTAACTTTAGATCGATACGATTCCACTTGTTCAGCTGAATGATGGATGATTTAACAGGATTGTTTAATACGATTCGATAGATATTGCTATTTTTATACAAGGATAATTTAAATCCATTGCTAGTATTGCTATTATAACTGTTGTTACTATTATCGTTATCACTTGCTGGCATATTTGATACTGTTTCTTCTGTCGAAAAGTGGTCCTTTAAGAATAGTATTCCAAAAGTGGTAGCTACCACTGCCGTATTATGTGGTGGCATATACTTTATATATATATATATATATATATATATATATATTTATAAAAGATGTATAAATATAAAAAAAGAAAAAAGAAAGAAGAAAAAATAAAAGGGAAAAAGGTCTATCCTTTTTTGACTGACAAAATTTGCGCATAAAGAAATCTGAGTGTCCTTTAAATAAAATGATATTCTACCCACTTGACGACAAAATACGTGTGTTTGTGTATATGATCATCATTCCTTCTTTTTTTTTTTGTCTATTTCTTTTGATAAAAGAATACGTTTATATATATGTGAGATCAGATCTATTTCTTATACGCAACAAATAACAAACCTGGAAACAATTTTATACTTTTTGGAAATTAGAGTTTGTAACACAGTGTCCCTTGACTGCTACGACTTTCTTTAATTCTTGAACAAATCCCCTTCAAAAGCGACGTGAGTCAATAGACCACTTTTCTTAACCTGTCAAATATATTCTGATTCAAAATATTAAACATGAGTCATTCCTTCCCTCTTAAAAAGAGCCTTATTCAACCAGACATTGTCTATTGATGTCAACATCATCAGGGTTCTATATAATCCTACGTTTTGACTCAAGTGCATCATTTTAGTCATTGTGGCTATTCATCAAAACGTCATGCCTTTAACTTTATCTCCGCTTATTTTTCATGTGGAAGAGAGAAAGCGCGAACAATTTATTACCTTTTTATACCATTTAACCTTCCCAAGAGTAGACTGCCAAGAGTCCTCTTTTATTATGTCTTCACCTGATATTTACGAATTAACAAACGCTCCTATTACTGCTCATGCTTTTAACAAGGACCGTAAGTGAAATATACTAAAAAGAAAAAAGGGACACAGATGATGACGTTGTGTAGAGCTGGTCGTTTGTCAAAATACAAATGATGCCTTCATTTACCAATATGGACACTCTAATTCAAAGCTGGAAGCTACTTTAAAAGGAGTAATATATCTATATAAATAGAAAGAGAGATTTTTAAAAATACCTAGCTGACATCATATAGCACGATAAAGTAATTACAAGCATTGATTTTGCGCCTAAAACGAATCGTATCGTTACCTGTTCACAAGATAGAAACGCTTACGTCTGGACGAATGAAGGAGGTGTTTGGAAACCAGGGCTTGTCTTGTTACGTATTAATCGTGCAGCTACTTTCGTTCGTTGGTCACCCGATGAACAAAAGTTTGCTGTTGCCAGTGGTGCCCGATGTATCTCCGTCTGTTATTTTGAAGGAGATAATGATTGGTGGGCTAGTAAACACTTGAAAAAACCTATTCGTAGCACTGTTCTCTCTGTTGACTGGCACCCTAATGGTGTCTTATTGGCAGCTGGCTCAGCTGATATGAAGGCTCGTGTCTTTTCATCCTTTATCAAAGGACTTGACAAGAAGTAAAAAAATGCACTACATATCAACAGCCAACACTCAACTCTTGTTTTTAGGCCTTCTCCAAGTGTATGGGGAGACAAATTGCCTTTCAACACGGTATGTGGTGAATTCAGCAATGGCAGAGGCGGATGGGTTCATTCAGTCGCCTTTTCTCCTTCTGGTGACGCACTCGCTTTTGCTGGCCATGACTCATCTATTAATGTCGCCTATCCCTCTGCTGATGGAAATCATACCGTATTGACCATTCCAAGCAACACACTTCCCTTCCGCTCTCTTATTTGGACAAACGAGCAACAAATTATCGCTGCTGGTTTTGATTGTGCACCCATTTTATATGAAACAAAGGATGGTCGTGATTGGTATGAAATAGTGATATTGTGAAATAGGAAAACTCATATTTCTCGGTAGGCGCTATGCTGGGTCTTTAGATACCGGACGCAAAAAGACCTCTCAATCCTCATCCATTCTAGCTCGATTCAAGACAATGGATTCCCGTGGAGAAGCAGAAGATGATACTGCTTTGAATACTGTTCATCAAAATACCATTATGTAAGCTAATCTTGTTCTGTTTATAGCTCACATCTCATCATTACAATAGTGAAATCCGTGCTTATGAAGGGGATCGCACCAATGTTACCAAATTTTCTACTTGTGGTGCAGATGGTAAAGTAGTCATTTGGGACTTTGATCCTACTCAATTGATTGCAGACCTTACTTCACTTAAAATCTAAAAAGAAAATAAAACAAGATTGGTTTATTAAGGATGTATCTCTAAAAAAAATGTACACGAATTAGTTTGCATGCATAATTTCTTTACACAGTTCATAAGAATAAAATGTTACACCCATAGCAGGGGCAACTTTTAGATAATTTGGCAGTAGGCCACGATATAAGGATTTGATTCCTTCCTTCTGCGTCATTGTCTTCAAGGCATGCCATGTGCCTTTATACTGATAGTCCATTGTATTCATTCCACTCACTTGGAATCGTCGTCTAAGCACATCTTTTTTTATGTGAGTGAGTAAAGTACGAATGGAATTCAAGAATATAGGCTTACCTAAAGGATAAATAATAGTTTGAGCAATGGATCCGGCTAATGCGCCACAGAATAGCTTTCTGATATTTCCTTGACTATGATCGTCAATAGGTATTAAGTATTCTTTCAGGACCTCATAACATTGGAAATTTAATGCTACATAAGGTGCCACTCCCTATTTATATGTTATTTCTCTGTTATCTTAGACAATGATCAATATCACCTACTAGTGTCGTTGGCCATAGCCCTCTGTATAGTCCACGGATCCCACCCTCTGTTTGATAGATAAGACGCATGGTAGGAAAGATACCTGGTAATTTTTTGGGTGTTGATACATCATGTTTGAACGTAGCTGATTGGATAGATAACCTTGTACGTACTAAATCTAAAGGGTACGTACAAGCAACAGAGACGGTACCTGCAAAGGCCCCGGCCACTAATCTTCTGGGAGTATCCAGTTCAGTTTTACCTGGTTCCATCAAGATAGACTTGAGTTGTTCATAAGCAGCGAATTGAGAAGCACTGTAAGGAACCATACGGATGACATTAGTGCCATTTCCTCTCATGAACCCCTTGAACCCCTCTTCTTTCCAAATTTTGCTTAATGTAGACCAGACACCAGTGTATGCAGCTGTTTCAGGACCTTGGACCTAAAATAACAATATAAATGTTCATGTGATTTCAAATGTGTGTAGCCTGCATTATACCTGAAATAGAATTTTCATTCTCTCCATTGGACTTACGACCGTGCGTGAAAGGGCACCGGCGATAGCGCCTGATATAAGATGCTTCATGGTATCTGAGGCCAACATGGCCTTATATCGATCCAATACACTTGGTTCTGAGGATGTGATGGTATGAGTGACTACAATATCCATGATTTTTCCGAGGTGTTCCGATTTTATGTGATCGACAATAGAGTGGTTTGTAAGTAAGAAGACAAACTCTGAAAAATTGATTTCTTTTTCTATAAGCTTATTTGATAGTTTTGTTTGAATGTCGAGTAACGTTTCCTGCAGAAAGAAAAAGCGTTAGACTCCAACATGTAACAACCAATGAGTTCTTACTTGGTCGACATGTATATTGGGTGAATTACAAACTGCAAGAATATCATGGAAATCAATGATACCGTCTTTATTTTGATCAAGAAATCCAAAGAGTTGTTGCAAACTCCAAGTGTTAGAAGGTGGATTCATTCTGATATATCATATACACTCCCCCTCTTTCCTCTTTCTATCTGTTTCTTTATACCCCTTTTTTGGAAAAATAAAGACAGGGAAAAAGATGGTCGGATAATCAAACAAAATCAAAAAATATGCCCCTTAATGTCATGGGGAAACCACCCAATAGGAAAAGATCATCACTGCTTTTTTTTGGGGGGATATTATTCATAGCAACCATTATCATTGCACACTCCTGAATTGCCATAGTGATGACACACATAGGTCAGCTATTATTTGCTGATGATCTTCATTCAATATATTTATGATCCAAGAGTATAGATTTGTTTTAGATGTGAGAACCCACTTGTTTGGTCAACAGTTTTGTAAGTTCGTCATAATGAAGTCAGTCCTATGATGACTTGTCTTGACCATATTAAATTAGTCAACAATAATGGATCATAAATGAAAAGTAGCATAATAACATATGTAATACAGTTTATAATAAAAAAAAAGACAAGATTACGTCTTTGTCATTCTCTTGTACAATCAGTCTTCGTTTGCTCTCACACACACATATAGTAACTGTTACACATAAAGCTTTACAAATCTATAGAAATTCATCTTTGTACGCTTTTTGAGACAAGTAAGGCTACACTTTCTTAGAAAAGAAAAGAACCAAGAGACTCATTTTTTTGAATGTCCGTTCCTGTTTTTTTTTTTTTTATTATTATTATTATTTTTTCAGGAACAAAAGTAAAATAAAAACTAAGTGAATAAAGAAAGGAAGTAAAGGGAAATAAAAATAGCTTCAACAAAGAGTTTTAAAAACACAAAGGATGATAACCTTTCATTTATATATTCGTTATTCGTAAGACTTGTTTCACCAACCAAAAAAAAATATTTTCCAAACTTTAGAGGCTTTTCTCTCTTTTCCCTCTCTCTTTTTTTTTTTTCTTTCTTTTCTTAATAAACATTTGTATATACTATAAAACTCTGTATACGCAACACATAAAAAAACAAAAAATTTTCTTTAATCTTGCAAACTAATGATTAGTCATTCTAACGAACAAGCTGATAAAGAAGAAGAACAAACAACAGAAGAAGAAAGCTATTATATACCAAAAGAAGAAGAACCAATAAGTGAAGAATATGATCTAATGCTAGACAGTAACTCTGTAGTAGAGGATGATCCATTTTATTTGGCCAATAAGACATTTTATACCACTTGTCATAAAATATCGCGTCAGAATAATCCAAGTTTCAGAAAGAAACCGCCTTATACATTTTTAGAAAACTGGCTTATCCACAGCGTCTTTAGTAAATCACAGCAGATATTATTACGATTCCCAGTGATACATCCAAAAGTGATGATGACTGAAGGAGATTTTATTTATACCCCTCATCAAATGGTTAACGACACTAATTTCAATACTAATAATGCAACTAATCATAATATACAACAACCCAATGGATATGATTATTATTCCAATGAATATGTCAACCATCATGATGAAGAAGATGACGACGACGATTATGATTATTATGATGACGATACTTTTATTATTGGCGATGAAGGTGTCATTGTCATGAGCGCCCCTGCCCCAGACACCTCACAGTTTGTTGAAGATGAAGAATCGATACATACCTCATCTCTTATCATGGATGAAAACACATGGATGGGTCATAGTAAATACAATGGCAACGGACTCACACTACATGTTGTTAATCCAGATTTGGATGAAGACGATGAAGAGGAAGGAGACAAACAGAGAAGATATACTAGCTTTCATACTCAACTTCAAGTGGTTAAGGAAGAAGAGGAAGAAGAGGATGAAGAAGATTATCGAAATACACAGAGTAGTAATCACCAAGCCGAGTACAAAAGTACGGGTATTTCCATGTCTCCTGAAATTCTAAACTGGTATCGCTCGGCTGACTTGAAATCCATGAAATCAGCTATTTATGAAGAGCAACAACAGCAACCAACAAATCTTGAAAATAAGGAGCGGGATAACAAAATGAATGATAGTAACGGTATCCTGAGCCACAATAACCATAATAGTAATAGCAGCAGTAGCAGTAGTAGTAGTAGCAGTGATGGCGATGATGGTAAAAGTAATGACGACATCAGCCAAGAAGACATGGAGGATACCAGCTACCATGCGCATGAACCAAATTCTGCACACAACAATTCTGACGATTCAGAAAAAATAATATCGCGCCATTCAAGCGAATCCTATCAGTCTTTAGCTGATATGATGGAAGAAGAAACAGAAAATCACCAGATTTATTCTCAGCAAATGAGCAATATTGTTACTACTGGCACTACAGCAAGGTCTGTCTCTTATGGTACTCTATTACCTCTGAATCATTCATATGAGCAAAAGAATATTCCTTCCATCATGAGCGTATCAATCAGCTTTGTTAATGCAGCATGGACAGCGATGGATATAGCACAGACATATCACGAGGAAGAGAATGAAAAGAGCTTTACCGGTTTTGTAAATTGTGTTTTCAAAATATGGAGAGTGTTGTTGATTGGAGCAGAATCCATGCTGGATTGGAGAAACCGTGTAAAACTTCAAGCAGTTGTTTAATACCTTTCTATTGTATTATCCTTTTTATACATATATTCACTTTTATATATACATATATTTATATATATACGCATATATATACACATACTATTTATATACTATATCCAAAATACTACCCTTTCAACTCTCCCTTTTATAGTTATTTATACACTTTACACTTTCCACATTCCCTATTTGTTATTTTATTCAATGTACATCCTTTTGATTCTTAATGCAAGATTGCCATCAACTGTTATTAAGAACCTACCTATCAGATGTCTTCCTTTGTGTCTTTTGCGATATAAAGAAACTTTCATTGCTGTAATTAATGCTCTGATTTCGTATTTTGACTTGGACTTTATTTGTATATAAAGTTTCTTTTAAAACTTCAATAGGTGATCAACCAAAAAAAAAAAAAAGAGATAGCAAACAATAACTAGACTATTTTTAATAAGTCACCACCTCAGTTGTTTCTTGCATCCTCGATTATCTTTATACTTTTGGCACATAGTTCTGCAGTTAGTAATACTTTAATAAGTAAACAGAATGTAACATCAGAGCTTCTGGTCAGACAGCACGCCTTCATAGAGTCCTTCATTTTGATAAAAATACTCTGAGTGGCATGATTTTTTACTCCGTAACTGAGTTTGGGCTTGATATTAAGCTGACAATCATAGTCATCTTGGCCATTCTTTCGTTATTGTTATCAGTCAACTTTTCAACTCTATACGTTTGTTAATGGTGATGTACTTTTCTTGGGACTATGGCTCCTTGGCAAGTTAGCTTGACTCCACAATTAGCGGAAAATGAACGCCATGGAGACATCGGAGACAGACAGAAACCTTGACCTGTTACTAAACCGAACACCACAGCATTGAAAATGCTTTTTTTTTTTTTTCCTGCTGATGCTTACACTCTGTCAAAAAGGAGGGCTGCAGCAAGCGATGTTTATTTCCCTTTTTCAATATATGTTTTAACCATCACTGCCTTTTATATCATACGCATTTTATTATTTGAAAATGAATGCACTCATTATCAATAGCAAACTTGAACCCTAGTTTTCCTTAACGGTGCATTTAGTTGACCTGTTTTGAATATAATACACATCTCTTAGTTATTTACTTGTGTAAATCCGAATAGAGATACTAGGGCCAGTGAAACTTTTTACAAGCTTTTTATCACCAGGAATCATTAGACCATTGCTATTGTTATACTTGTTAAACTGATCTTATTTTTAACGTACCCCATTCTTTATAATGACCTCCAGTTCTTGAAAAGTAGACAGTCCGAGCTTCCTGAAATGAGTCAAAAGTCAACTCAGGTCGCCTAATAAAATTATAAGGCACTGTACTACTTGCCCCAGAGTAAAAAATCATGCCACAATTTCAGATGAAGTCAAGCATTAAACACAAAAAAGGGTCTCTGAAGACATCTTTTAAATAGATTATCTTTTTCTCTTTACTTTTTTTTTATTCGACTATTATAATGGTTACTCCTGATCTTTCTATACCAGCTCCACCCACTGCTGTTGACGTCTTGGTCGTCGGTGGTGGTCCCGTTGGCCTGTTGGCTGCTAATTTATGTGTTCAAGCTGGACTCGTCGTTCGTATATTAGGTAAATTAAGCTCGATACTACATGAACAGATGGTAACAGTTAATAGATATTGAGTATGAGCCCAACCACTGGGGAAGAGGTGACTGGATTCATGGGCGTACATTGGAACTTCTTGAAAGAGCAGGTTTGGAAATCGAATTGTTAAGAACGGGTGTCAAGGTTGACAAGATGTCTTCGTACTTGAACGGCATCCTTCAAAAGGAGATACCATTTGTTCCTGAAGAAATTGAATCAAAACATGAGTAAGTATAAAAGACAAACTACAAGGCTACAGTGCTTATACATCCTATTAGATATCTCTTGTGTGTTGGTCAACATATCACTGAATCAAGCTTACAAGGTAAACTTTCTCAATCTGATGTTCAGGTCGAACGTCCTGCCACTGTGATGAAGATGGTTCGTGTGAACGATGATCCTGAATACCCTATGCGTGCGACTGTGGTGCATCTTGAAGAAGGAAAGGGCTCTGAGGAGGTCAAGTGTAAATACATCTTGGGCTGTGATGGGGCCCATAGTGACATCCGTCGTCAACTCGGCATCTCAAATGAAGGAGAGACAACCGAAACACATGCTGGTGTCTTGGATGCCTTGATTCGAACCAACTTTGCAAGTAGAAAAGAAGTATGGTAAGCAGCTCTAGCCGTTATACAGGTCGATTTGGGAACTAACTTGCTCTCTATAGTATCGTCCAAAGTGACCATGCCAAAACCATTAGCATGTTCCCACGTGAAAACGGATTGACCCGTATTTTTGTGCACTTTGCGGAAAATGAACATGAACAAAGAAAAGAACAATACAATAGAAATAAGATTCAAGTAGAAGATATCCAAAGAGAAGCTAAGCGCGCTCTGTTACCCCATCGTATAGAATTCTTGGGCGTCTTGTATTGGTCAGTATATGTAGTAGGACAGAGGTATGCAGAGAGAATTGATGCGGAAGATTTAAGAGTCTTTTTATGTGGCGATGCTGCTCATTCACAAAGCCCTACACTTGGTCAGGGTGTCAACACTGGTTTTGGTGATATATTTAATCTTGTAAGTTGAAACTCGGGTTAGGTAAATATTCAGCTGACCTTTTTCTTGGGGTTATTTTTAGATTTGGAAAATATGCATGGTGGAAAAAGGCCAACTGAACAGAAAGTTTTTATCAACATATCAAGCAGAGAGATGGCCTGTTGCTCAAAATGTATTAAATATCGATAAAGTTGCTGCAAAAGCTGCCGCGGGCCATGAAGCTGCTGATTACTGTGATGTAGTTGAAAAACATCGTGCCTTCACTGCTGGCTTCGGTATTAAATATGATCCAACGGATGACAACTTCTTACTCTGGACTCCTTACCCATCCGATGAAGAGGCTAGATTTAGTAAAGAATACATGCTGCAGCCTGGTATGCGTGCACCTAATTTCAAAGTATACAGCTATGCAACTGGTAAAAAGACCCGTGTGTTTGATGTTGTCGTCAAAGATGTCAAGCCTTCCGCGCCTTTATGGTTAACCTTCACACTATTGGTACTTGCAAGTGATCTAAGATCCACAGTAGAAACCGTATCAGCATTCTTGAATGAAACCAGTAAGGCTGCGCATTCCTTACCACCTATGAATGTTGTCGTGGTCACAACAAGCACAGTAGATCAGATATCGGCATATAAAGGATTATTAGACAGTGATAGAGTAGTGATTGACAAACTAAACCAAGCACAGTGCCATAGAGCTTATCATCGCAAGACAAACACGGCAGTAGTTCCTTCTGATGAACTACAAGTTGTTCTTGTTAGACCTGACGGATATATCGGAACAATCCTACGTGGCGATGCAGACGGCATTACCTTTAGCAATAGAATCTCTCAATACTTTGCTAATATTGCTTAGAAGTTGTTTATATAATAAAATTACACGTTGCATTACTCTTTACTTGATTCAAAAGCTGATAGTCTCATAATATAAAACTTCTCATGCTTAAAAAGCATTTAATGTTTTTATTGTGGTCTCTGGGTCTGTATACGTAAAATTGCCATGTTTAGCCGTCATTTTTAAATAGGTCGGCAAGCATTTTTCTTGTATAGCTGCCTCTTAGTGATTATTCTGGACACCTCGTAAACATATATTATTGTATCTACTGGGATATTTGCACAGTATATTCATGATGAGCTTCTTTCCTGGTACTTTTTGACCTAGTATTAGATCATCTTTTCTCGTTAAATCCAGTATGATTAACTCCCGAGGAGTCATCATGAAAACAGCAACGGGTAATCACGATCATGGAAAAAAAAAAAAAAAAAGCATGCAAATGTCGTAAGATAGCACTATATAATCAGTTCTAGACATGAAAAGAATAATGATAAAATGCAGTTCAAATAGCTTTTCAAAAGGCTTGCTGATAACTAAAATATGCTAGTGGCCTATTGAGAGAAAAGGAAATCTATAGTTTAATTTCGATTTAAAAAAGAATAATAAAACAATAACAACCACATATTTTGTTTAATTTTACAAGAATCCATATTTCTCTAACCTTCTTTCTATCTTTGATAGCTCCTTTCTTCCACCTTCACTAAAAAGTAGCTTGCCATGCAAATATCCAGCTACAAGGATCAAAGGATATCTTATATTAAAGTACCATGGATGCTGAATAGAGCCCCAATAGTCAAAGATATGATCTAGTTTCATACAGAGTAGGTTACATGACCCAAATACGATGAAATTCAATATTGTCGTAAAAATAATAGCTTCTTTGCCTTCATATTTGTCGATAATGAAAAATGTTGTTAAGGAACCCATCACAGACCCCATTCCTAAAGTACACAATACCATTGTCCATACAAATCTTGTAATAATATCTTTAAATCCTGAAAAGAATATAATGCTGATGATGAAAAACAACAACTCTGCTTGAAAAGAGGCGATAGTATAAACCACAAATGGAACTATATACCAAAATCTTCTTCTTCTGACAGATTCTATATCCTCATTATCTAACAAATTATACTTCATAATAAATGTAGAATATAGAGAATAATAAGAAAAAACAACAAGATTCGTTTTTATATGTTTATATTCGCTGGAGATGAACTCTATTTTTTTTTTTTTTTTCTCGCTGACAAAAGAGAGAATTTGAATTTTCCTGCTATTTTGTAAAGGATCTTGTTTGTAGGAATACTTTCTATTCAATTCACCTGCCTCATTCACACACAGCTATTATTTGTATAGCCCTGAATTGACTTTCTTCGGCATGAGACTACATAAACTGTATTATTATTTCACTGTCTTAAAGTATATACAGACTGTGGCAAGTAGTTTTGGCTGTTTTCTTAATTAATTTTAAACTGCTAATTGCATTGATAATCCTCATAGAGAATAAAGCGAGGCTTTCATAATCCTTAAAATAGTCATATTAAAGCCATGTGCAATTGTTTACTTGGCTTGACTAACTGCTGAAGAACATTAGTATTGCAAAGCTACTAAAGATATTCCTACTAGCTGTTACATACGAAACTAAAGCTAGAATGTCAGTTTGAGCCAAAGTGGGTCTTACGATCAATCAAATATAGGAACTCCCTCTTCCAAATGAAAGTTGTTGCTACTATCAAATTCTTGTAGAAAAAGATGTACTTTGTGAAAGCAAAATATGTAAAACAATAAAAGAATAAACAAAAAAGCACGAGCTTCAATCAAGTACATGTAGACCCGCATTAATTATTTGGAATGACATGATTGATTTGTTGAAAGTTAGGTTAATTAGATTGCATTTCGAATGAAAAAGATTCATAAAATTTGATGGCGTTGATACCGGAGATTTAACCAATGCGTGATGAAATACATTTTTTCTAATTTCCAAACAGATATTACTCATTCGATTTTTGATGATTTTTTCTGAGTGCACTAGCATCGCTGTAGTCACACCAGTATGTATTCTTTCTAGCAACAGAAACAAAGTACTAACGAGAAAAGGGCGTACATTAAATCACGTGACAAAACTTTGTCACGTGATTTAAATATAATATATAAATTTTTGTGTTCACAGAAGTATCGAATGACTTCTTGGTGTAGATGGTTATCACGCCTGTCTAACACACAGGCGGTCGCCAGTTCGAGTCTGGCAGAAGTCATATTTTCCCTCTTCGTTTCATTTTTGTGTAACGTTACACTGTAGCACCGTAATGAAGCAATTTTTGTTTTGTCTGAGTTCAAAACTCATAAATCAAGCACCTTCAGTATATTCAACAACGTCAACTACTACTCCAAGAACATGAACTCATGTATTCCAATTTTTTTAAATTTATTTTTGTTATAATGATACCCTTTTTGGTATCTTATACTCTGCATGTCCAATGCAAGTTTTAATGATTTATGATTTATGATTTATCATATATCATATATCATTTATTATATATTTTATATTGCATATTTACTTATACAAACAGTATAAATATCCCCAAAATTATCCATGAAATAAACAAGATCGAAGAATCATCTAAGAATCATCTTATCTTCAGATCACAATAACTTCTATTTTATCTTATATCTTAAGCAACAATTGCTTAATAACCTTTTTATTTTATTTTTCACTTTATCTCACAGGACTTAGCATTATATTGCTCTATATTGATCTTATATTAAGATCTGGTGGTCACTACAATACCAAATTCTACTTATAAAACTTATTTTTAACCTTACTACTAACACCCAGTAACAGTAGCACTAATAACCATAACTGATTCTTTTTGGACTGCGAGATTAAGGTTTCTCCATTTAATGTTTGAACCTTAAACCAAATGAACTTTAAATGAAATGAACTTTAAATGAAATGAACTTTATATCGACCAACCTTATTTTTAACAATATAAAAAGAGCAATGCTTTTGCTAAAAGCTCAATTCATTCAATAAATCACCTACGATTTGAATCACAACCTTTTCCTTTTTATTTTTATCTTTTATTAACTTCTGAATAATCCAATCAAGTGGATTCAGGAACCTTTTTATCCTTTTTTTTATTATTCTTTTTACTTTGTACAACTCAGTCTGATCAATTTTACACGATCTGGTGGTCACACATCGAACCTTTATTATAACTTTACCTTTTAAACACTTTTGCTATGAACCTCAAGTCTTACAAAAGACTACGAACACACAAGCTTCTATTTTTATTACCTTTTACAACACACTCAAACCCAAGGCCTACAAGATTTACAGTATAAACGAAATTTTCATAATTTTGAAAAAGTAGTCTTGATGTTCTCTCAAAAACGTATAAATAGCCTTAATCCTTGCCTCTCCTTGCCAGATAGATTCATTCAATTCGGAAAAGTCGATCAATCAATTGAATCAAACCCCTTTTCTTTTATTTTATTTTTATATTTGTACAATAAATAGGTCTTAACTTTTGTTACAAAAATTCCTGCTCTTATTCTTTTATCTTCACACATTTACGAACTTAATAATTGATCTTTTAATAAGATCTGGTGGTCACTATACTACTCAAACTTTACTCAAGCTCTTGCCTTATAACAAATCTACCCAACTCACTCTAACGAAATAAGAAAAATTACATTATGCAAGCTTTTATGATTTATTATTTATCGTATATAATTTATCATATATTGTATATCACATATTTAGTCATTCAAATAGTATGAAATAAATGACACCTAAGAATCATCTTATCTTCAGATCACAGCAACTTCTCTTATTTTACTTTATATCCTAAGCATCGATTGCTTAACAACTTCTTTTTTTTTACTGTTTTACTTTACCTTATAAACCTTAGCATTATATTACTCTATATTGATCTTATATTAAGGTGTGGTGGTCATTATAATACCAAATTTTTCTTATAAAACCATATATAAACCTTACTATAAATACATTTTCCTTACAAACACCCAGTGACAACAAGATTCAGAAGGTTGCTCTTGATAGCACTTTCGATCCAAACTATGAGGACTAACACTGTCAACCTACACTATGCTATGAGATAGTGTCATCAGCAATCTCTATTTTTTTTTTTTTTTCAATATAAATAACTCATATTACTTTAATAAAAAATCATTAGTTTAATCAGATTAATTAATCTACAGTAGTATTCTCGCCTCAATTATCTTACAAAGTCTTCTCTTATAAAGACGCACTTTTTACTTTTCAATCCAAACTTATTATATTTGATCTATATAATCAGAAGCTGGTGGCCACTAATGCGACATATTATACTTATTTATTACTTTGCTTTAACCTTTTTAATTCAAACCTATCTTAAAAACTTTAAGTTCACGAATGTCATTAAGCTAAAAAAATCAATTGCGCTATCAAGTCTTTTGTTTTTATAAATAAATACTTTGCTTCTTTTGAGGATTTAAAAATTATTTCAATAGAAATATAAGTCTTCTGAATCACGTACCTCTTTACTTTTTGTTTTATAAACACTCTATTTTTGATCTAGTAAATAGATCTTGTGATAACTCAAAGTTCACTTTATATTCTTATTTTAAAAAAATACTCATCCAAAACGTAACATTTACAACATATTATAATGTAAATAACCAAAATAATCGGCATCTACTTCTCACAAGCAAGCCTTAGATGAATAATTTTTATATGATGGAAATTTGTTGTTAAAAATACAATATGTACTAATAATAAAGTAAACAAAAACTCATAAAAAGTAAAGAGGCCGTACGTAATATTTTATTCTTTAAAGCGATAACACATTAGCAAATTTAGAGATGTGTAGCGTAAGCTTTATTTATTTACTCTAAGCTACAAGCATTTTTTAAGCAATTTTTATTTTAGTTTAAGCCAATATACAGCTATGACATCTATTTTTACGCTACATAAATTTTTAATAAACAAGCTTGTGTTTTATCAATTATAATATGTATCACTTGCATAGGAAAAAGAACATCTTTACATGAATTAGGTAAATATAAAGAGAATAACATATAATAATTATCACACACTATAAGGTAAAAAGCTAGTGCTGCAAGTAAGAAATATCTATGCTAATTTTTCGTATACATTTTTGTGTATATAACGCATTTTTAAGACTAATTTCTCTTTTATTACGAGCTCTATCATTCTCGTCTTTGAGGAAGAAAAACTGATGCATATTACTTCTCTACTTCTTATATATTAACGAATACTAAACAATGGAAATGCAGAATTTTAAGGGCGGTACATATGTGATAGGATTTTACTAAATGAAGATAAAGGCTTTATGCAATCAAAAGATATTTATTAGCTGTTACTTTTCCATATTTTAGCTGTTTCTTTCTTTTTCTTTTTTTTTCCTGTAAAGTATTAAATTTCATATGGTTTTGTATAAGCAAGACCAGGTAACTTTGATTGTGGTTTAATTGCAATTATTGTTCAGCTTTTAATATAGATACCAAAAAATTGAAGAAAACATAATTGTTCTAAGCTTCTAGTGCTAGATAACAGTTTAGCAGTTGTGATATTTTACAATGTATATATACAGCAGTTTGTACAGTAAAATGATTAAATAGAATAATTTATAACAGAGAGAGCTCTGATTTACCTCTTACGGGGCATTTAGTTTATTTTTAATTTTTGGCTGCTAATTGTACGTATCGTAATAGATTAAAACAAAGAAAAAGCTTTGCTTTGGAGAAAACAAAGTGTAATACTTTGTATTGTTTTATAGTTTTGTAGCTTCAATGAGTTACTAAGTGCTTGTATTTATTTCATCATATTTATTACAGTTTTTTATCCGTTGATTGGGTATTTATCATGGGTACGTGTTCTGATTAAAGCAAAATTACATACAAGCCTTAGATGAAAAATACTGGTTTCCGCAACGAATATTATTTAGTAGTTTTTGCATCAGATTTATAGCAGTCCTTGCTTTACATTCTGTTAACTTGAGCTACATTTATATAGCAATACTTAATTAAATAGTGTAAGCTTCAGTCAAAATGACATCGTCCTATATATGGCTACGTAGTTGATAGAAAATAGAATAATACGAAATTATTCTATATAGTAGAAGTTAGTAAAACAGTGATAGTTATTTGTGGGACGCGCTGCTTTCATGTTCAAGTTAACAAATACTTACTCTATATTTTACATTGGTTGGTATCATATCATAAGATATACGTAAACTCAATACGAAGTTATCTTGCTTTATTTTCATAAAGCCAAGTATAGTTTATAGAGTAATCAGTCTTTTTTTTTTTTTTTAAAAAAAAAATTATCTTACTTATAAAGTATATATTCTTTATTTGAAAAATGGGGATACAAAAGAGACAAATAAAGGTTTGCTCATACAAGTGCACCTTAGTTAAAGATATGTGGCACAGTGGTAAATATTTAATCATGAAAAATACAAAAATGAAGAAGCTCAGGCTGTTAGTGTTCTTAATTTTTCAAACTTTCCATTTTTTAACCTTGAATGGTTACATAGCCGCTGCTCAATCATTCCCTTGTATTTAAGAAGGAGAACCTAATATCATTAAATTCGGTATTGGATTTACTGCGCTTAGTTTGGAAGCACAGGGAGGTTTGGTGAAATGAAAAGATACGAAAGGCCAGACAGACAAATTGCTAATGCTGACACAGTGTATCTCTCTGTTTTGCAGTCTCTTGCTTGTTGGTGTCCAGGACAGACTTTATATTATGGCAAAAAAAAAAAGATCCTTTGCTTTGTATATTTCCTTATTTTCCTTTTAGACATTCTTTTACGAATGTAAATACCCGACTTTCTGAAGCAATATACACAATTTTGCGGAGCCACGTACTCGTTTTTAATGCAAACATAAGTTTCTTGTCCATGGAGTTTCTGCTTCCATGTTTTCCCATATTTTTTATATGTTTTAATCCTCGAACCTCTATCATCAGCATAAGTTGCGAGTAAAATGAAATTATGAACATTTTAGTGGTAATATTACCTCGTTTGTAGCTAATGAACGGTTATTCAGATGAGAGTAACTCTCGACAGAATTTTTATTTGGGTTTATTAAAGCCTAATATTGCTTGTTTCATTTTGAGATGATAAAAGCTTCAAACGTTTGGTAACAAATGATAGTAAAAATCAGTCAAGTCGGATTCGGTTTTCTTCCCTTTCGGGTAATTTGGTATGCCACATTGTTTCATCAGTCTCCAAAAAGCTTGAGCATCAATTTGGATTGATTTTGTCTGAACGGAATATATAGGTGCAGTGGAAAAAAGCGACATCCTCTTTTGTCAGTGTATTTAGCAGGAGTGAACGTGCTATCTTGTATTCTTGTTTTAACTGTATCAATAAAATTTTGAACTACTGATGCTTGTTGAGGAGTAAGCTTGGCTAGTTTTTTCCTGGAGTAAACGTCTTGTTGGAATTGATTGACTCCAGTATTTCTTCTCTTAAAGAGTTAAACTTCTTTTTGCTCAAACACCAGTGAATGGAAGCTCTCTGAGCTTACGATACACATACACTTTGGAAGCGATTTTTGAGGGTACGTTTTCCATAATAAAAACTTTTTTTTGCACTTCTTGCGACAGAAAGTAGAACCACTTGAAAAACAGGTGAAGTTTTGAGTAAAGAGTATCGGAATCACATTGATCTAGTTGGTATTTAGACCACATGCTTGCTATGCTTTCAGCGATATCTTTATAGTAGTTACTGCATGGGACAGACGATGGCCAAGATGGCTCTGAACCTTGTTTTTATTTGTAAATGAAATATGCCAATGCTTTTCTGGAAGCCACTGGAAGCTCTTTACAACAATTACTTGAATTGTTGTCAGACATCATATTCAGAAAGTACGCTATCGATCTTCGTTCGTGTGTCTCGTGAATGTGATTTCTAACCAGGACTTCGTCTTGCTTACCAACGATGGAAAGAATACTTGAATAGTTTATACTTTTCAAAGAGTCGCGGTCTAC
The DNA here is from genome assembly GCF_002708625.1 of Rhizopus microsporus ATCC 52813. Lineage (NCBI taxonomy): Eukaryota > Fungi > Mucoromycota > Mucoromycetes > Mucorales > Rhizopodaceae > Rhizopus > Rhizopus microsporus. The sequence continues at coordinate 508,722 of NW_019671928.1, read as the reverse complement.
AGCTGTCAATTCACAGAAAAGAGTGAAGTATTCTTTGAGATAGTTTGGTGCTCTCTTTCCATTTCCAGTCATTACCGCAAATATATTTGTGCATAAACTTTGTTTAATAATTGGAATAGCCTGGCCATCATCGAGTAGTTTGATGAAGATAAAATTGCCAAAAAGGGATCCCACAAACAAAACTTTAGTGGTATAATCTGCTAGATCCTTGATATGCTGAGCAAGTTGTTGATTGTTACAAACATTAGGTAATGACGCCTTGATTTCAAAGCTTTCAACCCTTTCATCAGGGCTGCAAGCAGGTACTTTTGCTTTCTTGTTTGGGTACAATTTACTCGTTGATCGCGCGCGTGTTGTTAACCCACATGAGGGGCGCTTGACTTCCTTTGGAGCCTTTTGCTCTGTTTTGAATTTTAAAAGTACATTTTGCTTATCAACCTTTTGTTGTGCTTTTTTCAAAAGCCCTGGTTTACTTGAGGAAGAAGAGGCACCTTCTTGATTTACTGTGCTGGAATAATCCGCTTCTTGAATTGGTGCTACTGTACCTATACCAGAATAATGTTAAATATTGACTGATAATGAACAAGATTGAATACTTTACATTCATTTAGCTTTGCGCCTTTTGAAGGTCTCTCTGAGCTGGATGATGTAGAATGTCTTTTCATTTGAAGCAAAAAGAGCAAAAAGTGAAAGAGATTATTGTTGTTCATTTACCAAAATTCATTTAATCAATAAAATCATGTCCTTTTCTCAGGTCCAATAAACTTATGCTGTCGTAACATTTGGTATCAGCTGTAGCATGGAATCAAACAACTCAGTAAATACAATGACAGAAGATGATCTCTATTATAAATATAGCTTGAAGGATGCGTGTTGCCTCTTCTTTAGGCTTTACTCACAAATATACTTTTATTCAACCAGTCAAATTGCGAATGGTGTTAAGGTTGTCTTTTATGAGCTTCGGTTTAAATATTCCTATTTCAGTCTATAATATTAGCCGCTTCTAACTCGCTACGCTCGTTTTTGCGCGTCATCGTGCTTCCGCAGGCTTAAGGACTTCGCCCTTTGTGATGAGTAAGGGCAAATATTAATACGACCCTTTAAGTGAATGGCTAGATTTGAATTTTTGTGCGCCTAGCAACATACTCCAACTCCTCTTCGCATGCTTATTTATTGATGCAATAGTGCTGCATACATGGTTTCATAAAATTATTTATTCATAATAGAGAGCATATATTTTAATAGTATTGCTCGTAAAGGTTTATGTGTTGAAAAGAATGGCATAGTCATAAAGCATTCATAATTGTGAGCATAAGTTTGTTTGGTGATCATATGATGTGTTACATAGATGAATATATTAATATATTAGTGAGGTAATAACTCTTGGTAGACAACATTGTTAGTTGTATTTGAGCTTTCTGGCAGAAGGAGTGAGATGCCAGAAAGAGAGGTAACTCTTGAAAGAGCGACATATAGCTGATCATGCATAAACGACGGACGACGCAAGCCAATTCCTGCATATTTAAGTGGTTGTCCTTGTGATTTGTTAATTGTCATAGCAAAGCATAGTCTAACAGAAAATTGCTTTCTTGTTAGAATAAATGGCAAATCACCTTTTTGTGTTGAGAGTGTAAACCAAGGTATAAGCCCTAATGTGCCATCCGGCTTATTGGCAAGACGAGCCTGAAGCATATAACTGCCAATTCGTACGACAACCAGGCGAGTGCCATTGCATAGACCTCTTACTGGGTCAATGTTTCTTAATAACATTACTGGTGCGCCAAATTTGAGCTCAAGCTTAGATGGAGGCAAACCGGTAGGATTTAAACTGTGTAAATATTCTATAGGAACAGTGTGTAAACCATCGGCTTCATTAACATCAGCAGAGTCTGTAGACGGAAGCGTAACCTTTTCGCCAGCCATCTTGTCGAGAATAATGTTGATCCTTCCAACTGTGTCGTTTCTGGTAGTTAATATGGCCCTTTCACCAAAAAATTGGCCATTGTTTATCGACATAGAGTTACTAATTTCTTCATCTTTATAGACTTTGCTGATAAATTCATTCAGTTGTATGATCTGATAGATATAGCCAGGAAGTGTAATTGAATCACAAAGTGTATGGTTATATGAAATGTCTACTATAAATCTTGCAAATTCAATATAATTTTGATTAAAAAGGTTCGTTAAACGCATATTCTGCGTAAGTCTCAAGGGCTGGAGTCTTGACCATAAAAATGACTGCCTGATTGACGCACTGACAGTATCAGCTCTGTTACCCCTTCTAATCACTGGTGGGATCTGAGCAAAATCACCATCAAGGGCAACAGGCTTTCCTCCAAACAAATAGAGCTCATCAGGATCATCGCAGATAAGTAAGTATAAGTAAGTATATATATATATTTATACATATATAAGTATTTCACTTTTTGGAAAACGTCTTTTTTGTTAGCGGACTTTTAAACAAACTGAACAACAAAAGCTCGACAGGATACTTGTTCTTCTTTGTTAATAGGACAATGGCTCTGTTTGCCTCTTCTAAAGATCTCAAATTACATGAGAATAGAGAGAATGCGAAGCTTGCATCTGTCAACTTTGTAGCATCTTCACAAGTTTCTGAAGCATTAGCTCAGTCTGGCCATTTAGCTTTGTCAGCACCTTCTCAAATCATTGGGCAGTTTCAATATTTGAAGGTATAGTTATGGCACGTATAGTTTACTCTGGCTAAACTTAACTCTTCTTTAGACGTTGACTCATGATAATTTGTGTGAATATGTTGAGATACATCGAGGAAAGCATGGTAACAACACGAACCATTCTGAATGCATAAAAGATGTTAAAACAAGAATAGATAGATTATTTGTTGTCTCAGAATATTACGACTACTCTCTTCAAAAGGCAAGAGGACTTGACTCAGATAATCCACCAACCGTGAAGTAAGAAAGCAGATATTTATTTAGACTGTGAGCATAATCGATAGAGCTTCTTAGTGTGCCCATATTACGGCAATGGGCGTATGAAATACTTTCTGCGCTTCAGTTCCTAAAAGAAAATGGCATAATTCACGCTTCTTTATCACCAAGTAACATATTATTAGATGCAAAGGTATATAAAGAAACTGTGTATCATATGTAACTTATGATCATCTTTGAGCAGAATCATATCAAACTTTTTGGTTATGGTCTGTATTATATGACAAACGCTGGGAAACATGTTGATTTTCCAATCGGCTATCCCCCTTACTTAGCACCTGAGTGCCTCCAGGATGTGGATGGAACATATTATGATAAGGTACGCTTTTGAATTGCGCGATAAACAAAAAAGGGACTAAATAATACGATTTATAGAGAGACGTATGGGCGACTGGTATAATATTAGCTGAGCAATACACTAGGAATCCATTTTGGACAACGAGTGATGTTGGGCTTATATTTGATTCACTCATAACGCTTAAAGAATGGCATGATGCAGATCCTGTCTGTAATATATGGAAACATGAAGAAATCAAATCTTTGGATATAAACAAATCTGTATTGAACTTCTTACAGAATCCTTTGGATGATGAGGACGCAGAACAGTTTAGACAATTTGTACTTGGCTGTCTTCAAGTTTCTGTAGCAGAACGACTTGACATCACAGATGCTCTTGCCAACTACTTTTTACGTGAAAGCACTTCGAGTAAAAATATCTGGGTTGAGGGGCCTATATTAGCATCCGATGCAGTAGATCCAGACACAATTGATATGAATGACAATAAACAGCAAGAAAATATACCAGATATGCTCAAAAAATTACCCATTTCTTATATATACAATCTGTGGAGATTGGCAGGCGGGGATGTTGAATTAGACCTTGTTAAAAGAGGCATTTTCTTGTCGACACCGGCCATAAAGCGATTACCAAGAGTGTGCATGATGCCTGATGCTATAGAAATTGGAGATAACGTAACGGATACTGCACAATTATATTCCGATGCGGTCTTTGTACTTGGATTCAACGAGCTTTATCAAAGATTAGAAGAAGGGCAAAGGACAGCGACTGACAAGTTTGAATGGGATACAGACTACTTTATGCTGGTAGATGAAAATGATGTCAACTTTCTTTTGGATGAGTCTACTGGTGATACAGTGAATGATATCAGTGAAGACGATAACGAATATAAAAATGATTTAATGTTTATAGATGACATAGCAGCTTCTTCTCCCATTCCTACTACGTTAGAAACACCTAGAACAGCAAATGGGCTGTCTACGCCAACTAATGGAATACCCACACCAACAACACCATCTTCATCACGTTCCTTAAGCCGAACGGTCTCTATGGGTAGATCACGCTCTGCGTCATCCTTATCAATCAACAGTACAACCTCTACACCTAACCAACCAAGCGGTAGTAATAGTGCTGCTCCAAAATTACCATTATTCTTAAGGGAGCAAGATGTAAATTATCAATTGTATCGTCTGTCCTTGTTTTCTGAGCTATTACGGCAATATCCAGCATCCAAACGAGAGATTTTGCATCATGCTAAAGTGGACATTCCGCCCCTTCTGCGAGGTAAAATATGGGCAGCTGTCTTGGGTGTTCAGGGCGACTTGGAACATGCATATGACCAAGTAAACAAATATATGAACATGGGGGCTGACAGACAGGTACACAGGAAAAGCCTAATACGTCGTATCTATCTAACAGCCATATAGATCGAAGTTGACGTACCAAGATGTCATCAATATAACCAAATGTTGGCATCATCTACTGGTCATGAAAAACTCAGGAGGTTACTAAAATCATGGGTGGTAGCAAACCCAAGCTTAGTTTATTGGCAAGGTAATGTCTAATTGATCCTTTTTTAAAGTATATTGATTTCTTTTTTTATATATATGAAAGGGCTTGACTCGCTGTGTGCCCCGTTTTTGACTTTAAACTTTAATGATGAAGCAATTGCGTTTGCTTCTTTGCAAAAGTTTATTCCTAAATTTCTCGATAATTTTTTCTTATCGGATAACGCGCCAGTTCTTCAAGAATATTTGGCCGTATTTAGACATCTTTTAAGCTTCCATGACCCCGAGCTATCGAGTCATTTAGATGCTATAGGATTCATGCCTGATCTTTATGCTATTCCATGGTTTCTTACCTTGTTTACACGTAAGCCATCGTTTATTTGTTCATTCGCTAAAAGCTAACGTGATTGTTGATGATACTAACAATAGATGTGTTTCCTCTTGATAAGATATACCATCTATGGGATAAATTGCTTGTAGGCCCATCATCTCTTCCTTTGTTCGCAGGGATTGCTATATTACGCCAAATACGTGATACTCTGCTGACATATGAATTCAACGACTGCATCGTGTTGTTTTCTGACAGCTTTCCAAAGGTAGATATTGAAAAATGCGTACAAAGCGCATTAAATATGTGCAAAGTTACACCACCAAGTATAACAACAAGGGTTCATGGACTCAAAGTCGAGCATAAGAAAAACAAGAAAGATGACAAGGTAAGATGGTGATTTATCATGTCGATGGTCGCTCATGATTTATCTATTAAAGAATGCTAAAAAGCAATGGTGGGAAAAGTCTATATCCATTGAAGAGAAAAAGCTTGAATTGGCGCCTCGATTAGCAGTGAGGGATCTTGATAAGATTCTTCCATACTCATTAGTATTAGATATCCGACCAGAATCAGAGTAAGATAGGACATTACTTTATTTCTTTCATATATACATCTTTTTTTTTTTTATCGTTTCTAGATTTGTGCAAGGTCATATACCTTCTTCTATGAACGTACAAGCAGCACAGTTGATGAGCTATACGAATGTATTAAAAAAGCTCAACCGTAAATATCATGTCGTTATCGCAAATGAAGCAGAGTCAAACGGACCTAATGTAAGCAACAGTTGTGGTATTTTATAATTCTAGTGTTAAACAGATTATATAGTATGCAGCAGAGCTCGTAAAAAAAGTATTCCCCAGAGTGGTTCTTTTACAAGGAGGAATGGAAGCGTATAAATCGACAGATTCTAAGGAGCGTGTCTGTAGCTGTCGTCCTCAAAAGCAAACAACAGCAGGATTCAAAGGCAAGGGATCAGAGCCACCTTTTGTTATGTGGCGCTGTAAGGTACCACCTCCATTAAAGAAAAAGTAACAGGAGATGTAAAATAATAAATCGATATGTTTATGTACAAATATAAGACTAAAATGCGTTTTATTGAAATCATTCTACAATGCAGTACCTCTCTCGAGGTTTTCACGAATCTCCTTTGTATACTTATCATAAAATCGAGCAATCTTTTGGTTAAAGACACGATTCTTTTCGTTGATCCATGAAATATCATCCACAATTTCTTTACGTTCACGAGATCGTGTTTCACGCTTTTCAATTCTAATGAAATTACATGTTAATTGTACTCGACAAATGAATGAATTGATCTTACTGTTTCTTTGTTTCTGCAGCCAATTTTTCAATAGCTTCCTTAGAAGGCTTGTCATTCACACTAGCATAATCAAGACTATTTGCCATCGCTACAACATCAGAAGGATCTTCTCCGTTGCGAATAGCACGCTCAATTACTTCAAGCTGTTTCTCTTTGTATGTGGACAAATCAGGCTTAAATTCAGACATCAAGCGAACATATTTCTTATGTGCAAGCTGTGTGTAATCTAGGGGACAAACAAATGTTGGAAAAAAAAGAAGAAAAGAAAAGCATATATATTATTACCTGTAAAGCCATTGTTTGCCATTTTTGCCTTCTTTGCCTGTTTCTTTTCCCAAGCTTCTGCAGACTCGGCCGAATATTTCCAAAACTGCTTTCTCTCAAAATCTTCTCCGTTATCCCTGGCTTCTTGTTTTTCCAATAGTTTCAATGCTTCCTCCTTCTTTCGCTCGAGTTTTGCCTCAAGCCTTGGGTTTTCTTTACTACGCTGAAACTCCAAATTACGATCACGTCGATTGCCTTGTTCAACTTCTGTTGCCTAATATGTTTGTTATTAAATGATGAACTATTTGATTATTATAAGATTACTTACTCGACGCTTTTGCAATTGCTTTAATTTAGCCATTTTTTCTTCCAGTGAACTTGTTGATGGTTTAGATTCCTCATGTTCTATCTCTTGTTGTATTTCGTTATGTTGTCTCTTTTTTGGTAACTCTTCTTGCACATTGTTGTTCTGTTCAGTTTCTGATGCTGGGTGCTCTTCTTGTACAGTTTTGGTTTGTTTGCTGTTTGTTGCTCTCTTTTTTGCGGCCATGATTTGTTTAAATAGAGGGAAAAAAAATGAAAATTTACACATCCGAACGTCACCCTTTTTTAAATACACAAAAAAGGGAATCAAGCAAAAGCGGGGGCAAATCATTAAAAAAAAAAGTTGGTTGCTATGATACAAATCGATGAGGAGGTTACAATAGGTAAGCTCAATCTATGGTAGAGGATAATAAACAATGGCAATAATTAAAACTAACGTTATTTAATACTGAAAACAGCTTCGAACAATTTCTGAATCTTCTACAAACCAAAGGACGGACGTTTTTAAATAGTATTTACACTGACTGAGTCACTTGTAGAGTTTCGTTTGACAGAAACAATCCTAGGAGAGAAGGTCGTAAAACTATTACTCTGAATGTTGGTGAATTCAGCCAAGAAGAAATAAATCAATATTTTCGCCCTTGCACTTTAGGTCCTGGTTGCCGGAATGCTTTCGTTGCATACTATGGTAATAATGAAGTGTGGACCTTATCGACGACTGAATATTATAGTGGCTCTGGTTCCCCTAACAGGTCTAGAAAAGAAATCGCTCTAAAATCCAAATAAGGCACATAAGTTCTAGAAACTAATATACCAGCGCTAAAGACTTCCAACATCAATCAATACATTGATCACCTGCAGTATATAGTGCTCCATTTATCTCGTTTTTTGGTTTTTACAATTTCCGTACTGCACAGATAAATTGGAACAACTATCGAGGACGGTAATGCGCTCTCGAAGAAGCATGCAATATTTTTTTAAATGGAGGGAAAAATACAATAGAGCTAGACGTAAAAAAACGCGCTCAAACAGAAGCAGAAAGGAAATGGTGAGCAGTAAGGAGCATGGTGATAATGCTGACAACCCTATTGAAATAAGGTGATATAATCTTTCTTTTATTTTTTTACAAAGTCTGTATTTACACAATCGCCTTTTCTCACAAATTATATGGGAGAGAAACTCACAAAAGTCATTTCCATGAGAGTGATGCAGCAAAGATACCTTTGATCATATTCAGGGATGATCTGAAAGGAAGTATTCATGTGAGGTTTAGAGGAAGAAGAGCAAGAGCTTCCGAGATGATTTACAAGAATATCAAAAAGCGTGAAAAACAAGGGGAACTAGTAGTACTGGACATTAATGAGTTCAGGGTATCATCCGTAGGTATCTTTGCAAATTTTGTGTATTTTTAAGAGCCTTAATTATTTCTTTTTAATTAGGTTTGCTGTGAATGCATCAAAGAAATTTAAGACACCATACAGTCCAAGAACGTACCTTTTACAATATA